>NC_136883.1:590782-613282 GCF_949152265.1 Phoxinus phoxinus
GAGTGAGTGACGGCAGTGGCCTGTCGAGATGCGTCCTCAGCACATCCATCCTTACAGAACTAGAGGTATCCTGCATCTCATGGAAGGAGAGCTCGACTGCTCACAGAGAGGCTTTAAAAGCTGCTAGATCTGATTATTTTTCAACCCTATTAGAAGAAAATAAACACAAACCCAGGTATTTATTTAAACAGTGGCTAAACTAACGAAAAAGAAAGCTTCAAGCCCAGAAGTTTCCAAGCAACACAGCAGTAATGACTTTATGAACTTCTTTATTTATAAGATCGATAATATTCGGGAGAGAATTATAACTATGCAACCGTCTACTACAGTATCGCATCAGGAAGTGCATTGTAGTCTTGAGTTTCTTCTGGGAACAAACATGTCACAATATTCCTAATTTAAATAATTAATACGCAGAATAAAGGGGCGGGGCCTGGTTGAGTTAGTTAGTAGTGTGTTAAACTGGCGGTTATGGTAAGGGGCGGGACTTTCCCAAACACACTCGAAGCACTCGACCAATCACAACACACTGCTCCAGCCGACCAATCAGAGCACAGTGTGCTTTTCAGAAGGAGGGGCTTCATAGAGACAGGAAGTAAACAGAGCGTTACTGACAGACTGGGAAGAGAGGAGACGCAACAATGGAGAATATGAGGAAAATAATGTGTTTTTGAATATATATTATACCATATTATATTGTATTGATAACATTGAGGTTTTATCTCACTAAGGATGAGCTGACGTCACAGATATTGTTGTGTGTGTGTGTGTGTGTGTGTGTGTGTTTCCAGGCGTGATGTCAGACAGACAGTTCGGGACTCAGTTCGTGTGCAGTGTGGTGGCGTCTCACGTCAGTCATCTTCCCTCCACCAGCCTGAGCTTCATCTGGATCGCTCCTCCAGCCGGCACCGGCTGCGTCAACTTCATGTGAGTCCTCCTCGCACAGCAGACACCAGCAGATCTCTGAACACATCCGACACCAGCAGATCTCTGAACACATCCGACACCAGCAGATCTCTGAACACATCCGACACCAGCAGATCTCTGAACACATCCGACACCAGCAGATCTCTGAACACATCCGACACCAGCAGATCTCTGAACACATCCGACACCAGCAGATCTCTGAACACATCCGACACCAGACAGATCTCTGAACACATCTGACACCAGCAGATATCTGAACACATCCGACACCAGCAGATCTCTGAACACATCCGACACCAGCAGATCTCTGAACACATCCGACACCAGCAGATCTCTGAACACATCCGACACCAGCAGATCTCTGAACACATCTGACACCAGCAGATCTCTGAACACATCCGACACCAGACAGATCTCTGAACACATCCGACACCAGCAGATCTCTGAACACATCCGACACCAGACAGATCTCTGAACACATCCGACACCAGCAGATCTCTGAACACATCCGACACCAGACAGATCTCTGAACACATCCGACACCAGCAGATCTCTGAACACATCCGACACCAGACAGATCTCTGAACACATCCGACACCAGACAGATCTCTGAACACATCCGACACCAGCAGATCTCTGAACACATCCGACACCAGACAGATCTCTGAACACATCCGACACCAGACAGATCTCTGAACACATCCGACACCAGACAGATCTCTGAACACATCCGACACCAGACAGATCTCTGAACACATCCGACACCAGACAGATCTCTGAACACATCCGACACCAGCAGATCTCTGAACACATCCGACACCAGCAGATCTCTGAACACATCCGACACCAGCAGATCTCTGAACACATCCGACACCAGACAGATCTCTGAACACATCCGACACCAGCAGATCTCTGAACACATCCGACACCAGCAGATCTCTGAACACATCCGACACCAGACAGATCTCTGAACACATCTGACACCAGCAGATCTCTGAACACATCTGACACCAGCAGATCTCTGAACACATCTGACACCAGACAGATCTCTGAACACATCCGACACCAGCAGATCTCTGAACACATCCGACACCAGACAGATCTCTGAACACATCCGACACCAGCAGATCTCTGAACACATCCGACACCAGCAGATCTCTGAACACATCTGACACCAGCAGATCTCTGAACACATCTGACACCAGACAGATCTCTGAACACATCCGACACCAGCAGATCTCTGAACACATCCGACACCAGACAGATCTCTGAACACATCCGACACCAGCAGATCTCTGAACACATCCGACACCAGCAGATCTCTGAACACATCCGACACCAGCAGATCTCTGAACACATCCGACACCAGCAGATCTCTGAACACATCCGACACCAGCAGATCTCTGAACACATCCGACACCAGCAGATCTCTGAACACATCCGACACCAGCAGATCTCTGAACACATCCGACACCAGCAGATCTCTGAACACATCCGACACCAGCAGATCTCTGAACACATCCGACACCAGCAGATCTCTGAACACATCCGACACCAGACAGATCTCTGAACACATCCGACACCAGCAGATCTCTGAACACATCCGACACCAGCAGATCTCTGAACACATCCGACACCAGCAGATCTCTGAACACATCCGACACCAGACAGATCTCTGAACACATCCGACACCAGCAGATCTCTGAACACATCCGACACCAGACAGATCTCTGAACACATCCGACACCAGACAGATCTCTGAACACATCCGACACCAGACAGATCTCTGAACACATCCGACACCAGCAGATCTCTGAACACATCCGACACCAGACAGATCTCTGAACACATCCGACACCAGACAGATCTCTGAACACATCCGACACCAGACAGATCTCTGAACACATCTGACACCAGACAGATCTCTGAACACATCCGACACCAGACAGATCTCTGAACACATCTGACACCAGACAGATCTCTGAACACATCCGACACCAGCAGATCTCTGAACACATCCGACACCAGCAGATCTCTGAACACATCCGACACCAGACAGATCTCTGAACACATCCGACACCAGGAGATCTCTGAACACATCCGACACCAGCAGATCTCTGAACACATCTGACACCAGCAGATCTCTGAACACATCCGACACCAGCAGATCTCTGAACACATCTGACACCAGCAGATCTCTGAACACATCTGACACCAGCAGATCTCTGAACACATCCGACACCAGACAGATCTCTGAACACATCCGACACCAGACAGATCTCTGAACACATCCGACACCAGCAGATCTCTGAACACATCCGACACCAGACAGATCTCTGAACACATCCGACACCAGACAGATCTCTGAACACATCTGACACCAGACAGATCTCTGAACACATCCGACACCAGCAGATCTCTGAACACATCCGACACCAGCAGATCTCTGAACACATCCGACACCAGACAGATCTCTGAACACATCCGACACCAGGAGATCTCTGAACACATCCGACACCAGGAGATCTCTGAACACATCCGACACCAGACAGATCTCTGAACACATCCGACACCAGCAGATCTCTGAACACATCCGACACCAGACAGATCTCTGAACACATCCGACACCAGCAGATCTCTGAACACATCCGACACCAGGAGATCTCTGAACACATCCGACACCAGGAGATCTCTGAACACATCCGACACCAGACAGATCTCTGAACACATCCGACACCAGGAGATCTCTGAACACATCTGACACCAGCAGATCTCTGAACACATCCGACACCAGACAGATCTCTGAACACATCCGACACCAGACAGATCTCTGAACACATCCGACACCAGGAGATCTCTGAACACATCCGACACCAGGAGATCTCTGAACACATCCGACACCAGCAGATCTCTGAACACATCTGACACCAGCAGATCTCTGAACACATCCGACACCAGCAGATCTCTGAACACATCCGACACCAGACAGATCTCTGAACACATCGGACACCAGCAGATCTCTGAACACATCTGACACCAGCAGATCTCTGAACACATCCGACACCAGACAGATCTCTGAACACATCCGACACCAGACAGATCTCTGAACACATCCGACACCAGACAGATCTCTGAACACATCCGACACCAGCAGATCTCTGAACACATCCGACACCAGACAGATCTCTGAACACATCCGACACCAGACAGATCTCTGAACACATCTGACACCAGACAGATCTCTGAACACATCTGACACCAGCAGATCTCTGAACACATCCGACACCAGCAGATCTCTGAACACATCCGACACCAGACAGATCTCTGAACACATCCGACACCAGACAGATCTCTGAACACATCCGACACCAGACAGATCTCTGAACACATCTGACACCAGACAGATCTCTGAACACATCTGACACCAGCAGATCTCTGAACACATCCGACACCAGCAGATCTCTGAACACATCCGACACCAGACAGATCTCTGAACACATCTGACACCAGCAGATCTCTGAACACATCCGACACCAGCAGATCTCTGAACACATCCGACACCAGCAGATCTCTGAACACATCCGACACCAGCAGATCTCTGAACACATCCGACACCAGCAGATCTCTGAACACATCCGACACCAGCAGATCTCTGAACACATCCGACACCAGCAGATCTCTGAACACATCCGACACCAGACAGATCTCTGAACACATCCGACACCAGCAGATCTCTGAACACATCCGACACCAGACAGATCTCTGAACACATCCGACACCAGCAGATCTCTGAACACATCCGACACCAGACAGATCTCTGAACACATCCGACACCAGCAGATCTCTGAACACATCCGACACCAGCAGATCTCTGAACACATCCGACACCAGACAGATCTCTGAACACATCCGACACCAGCAGATCTCTGAACACATCCGACACCAGACAGATCTCTGAACACATCTGACACCAGACAGATCTCTGAACACATCCGACACCAGCAGATCTCTGAACACATCCGACACCAGCAGATCTCTGAACACATCCGACACCAGACAGATCTCTGAACACATCTGACACCAGCAGATCTCTGAACACATCCGACACCAGCAGATCTCTGAACACATCTGACACCAGCAGATCTCTGAACACATCCGACACCAGACAGATCTCTGAACACATCTGACACCAGACAGATCTCTGAACACATCCGACACCAGCAGATCTCTGAACACATCCGACACCAGCAGATCTCTGAACACATCCGACACCAGACAGATCTCTGAACACATCCGACACCAGACAGATCTCTGAACACATCCGACACCAGACAGATCTCTGAACACATCCGACACCAGACAGATCTCTGAACACATCCGACACCAGCAGATCTCTGAACACATCCGACACCAGCAGATCTCTGAACACATCCGACACCAGCAGATCTCTGAACACATCCGACACCAGACAGATCTCTGAACACATCCGACACCAGCAGATCTCTGAACACATCCGACACCAGCAGATCTCTGAACACATCCGACACCAGACAGATCTCTGAACACATCCGACACCAGCAGATCTCTGAACACATCCGACACCAGACAGATCTCTGAACACATCCGACACCAGCAGATCTCTGAACACATCCGACACCAGACAGATCTCTGAACACATCTGACACCAGACAGATCTCTGAACACATCCGACACCAGCAGATCTCTGAACACATCCGACACCAGCAGATCTCTGAACACATCCGACACCAGACAGATCTCTGAACACATCTGACACCAGCAGATCTCTGAACACATCCGACACCAGACAGATCTCTGAACACATCCGACACCTGGAGATCTCTGAACACATCCGACACCAGGAGATCTCTGAACACATCCGACACCAGACAGATCTCTGAACACATCCGACACCAGACAGATCTCTGAACACATCCGACACCAGACAGATCTCTGAACACATCCGACACCAGCAGATCTCTGAACACATCCGACACCAGACAGATCTCTGAACACATCTGACACCAGACAGATCTCTGAACACATCCGACACCAGCAGATCTCTGAACACATCCGACACCAGCAGATCTCTGAACACATCCGACACCAGCAGATCTCTGAACACATCCGACACCAGACAGATCTCTGAACACATCCGACACCAGCAGATCTCTGAACACATCCGACACCAGCAGATCTCTGAACACATCCGACACCAGACAGATCTCTGAACACATCCGACACCAGACAGATCTCTGAACACATCTGACACCAGACAGATCTCTGAACACATCCGACACCAGCAGATCTCTGAACACATCCGACACCAGACAGATCTCTGAACACATCCGACACCAGCAGATCTCTGAACACATCCGACACCAGACAGATCTCTGAACACATCCGACACCAGCAGATCTCTGAACACATCCGACACCAGCAGACCTCTGAACACATCCGACACCAGCAGATCTCTGAACACATCCGACACCAGCAGATCTCTGAACACATCCGACACCAGACAGATCTCTGAACACATCCGACACCAGCAGATCTCTGAACACATCTGACACCAGACAGATCTCTGAACACATCCGACACCAGCAGATCTCTGAACACATCCGACACCAGACAGATCTCTGAACACATCCGACACCAGACAGATCTCTGAACACATCTGACACCAGACAGATCTCTGAACACATCCGACACCAGCAGATCTCTGAACACATCCGACACCAGCAGATCTCTGAACACATCCGACACCAGACAGATCTCTGAACACATCCGACACCAGACAGATCTCTGAACACATCCGACACCAGACAGATCTCTGAACACATCCGACACCAGACAGATCTCTGAACACATCCGACACCAGCAGATCTCTGAACACATCCGACACCAGCAGATCTCTGAACACATCCGACACCAGCAGATCTCTGAACACATCCGACACCAGCAGATCTCTGAACACATCCGACACCAGCAGATCTCTGAACACATCCGACACCAGCAGATCTCTGAACACATCTGACACCAGACAGATCTCTGAACACATCCGACACCAGCAGATCTCTGAACACATCCGACACCAGACAGATCTCTGAACACATCCGACACCAGCAGATCTCTGAACACATCCGACACCAGCAGATCTCTGAACACATCCGACACCAGCAGATCTCTGAACACATCCGACACCAGACAGATCTCTGAACACATCCGACACCAGCAGATCTCTGAACACATCCGACACCAGACAGATCTCTGAACACATCCGACACCAGCAGATCTCTGAACACATCCGACACCAGCAGATCTCTGAACACATCCGACACCAGCAGATCTCTGAACACATCCGACACCAGCAGATCTCTGAACACATCCGACACCAGCAGATCTCTGAACACATCCGACACCAGACAGATCTCTGAACACATCCGACACCAGACAGATCTCTGAACACATCCGACACCAGCAGATCTCTGAACACATCCGACACCAGACAGATCTCTGAACACATCCGACACCAGACAGATCTCTGAACACATCCGACACCAGCAGATCTCTGAACACATCCAACACCAGCAGATCTCTGAACACATCCGACACCAGACAGATCTCTGAACACATCCGACACCAGCAGATATCTGAACACATCCGACACCAGACAGATCTCTGAACACATCCGACACCAGACAGATCTCTGAACACATCTGACACCAGACAGATCTCTGAACACATCCGACACCAGCAGATCTCTGAACACATCCGACACCAGCAGATCTCTGAACACATCCGACACCAGCAGATCTCTGAACACATCCGACACCAGACAGATCTCTGAACACATCCGACACCAGCAGATATCTGAACACATCCGACACCAGCAGATCTCTGAACACATCCGACACCAGCAGATCTCTGAACACATCCGACACCAGCAGATCTCTGAACACATCCGACACCAGCAGATCTCTGAACACATCCGACACCAGCAGATCTCTGAACACATCCGACACCAGACAGATCTCTGAACACATCCGACACCAGACAGATCTCTGAACACATCCGACACCAGCAGATCTCTGAACACATCCGACACCAGACAGATCTCTGAACACATCCGACACCAGACAGATCTCTGAACACATCCGACACCAGCAGATCTCTGAACACATCCAACACCAGCAGATCTCTGAACACATCCGACACCAGACAGATCTCTGAACACATCCGACACCAGCAGATATCTGAACACATCCGACACCAGACAGATCTCTGAACACATCCGACACCAGACAGATCTCTGAACACATCTGACACCAGACAGATCTCTGAACACATCCGACACCAGCAGATCTCTGAACACATCCGACACCAGCAGATCTCTGAACACATCTGACACCAGCAGATCTCTGAACACATCCGACACCAGACAGATCTCTGAACACATCCGACACCAGCAGATATCTGAACACATCCGACACCAGACAGATCTCTGAACACATCCGACACCAGCAGATCTCTGAACACATCCGACACCAGCAGATCTCTGAACACATCTGACACCAGCAGATCTCTGAACACATCCGACACCAGACAGATCTCTGAACACATCCGACACCAGCAGATCTCTGAACACATCCGACACCAGACAGATCTCTGAACACATCCGACACCAGCAGATCTCTGAACACATCCGACACCAGACAGATCTCTGAACACATCCGACACCAGCAGATCTCTGAACACATCCGACACCAGACAGATCTCTGAACACATCCGACACCAGACAGATCTCTGAACACATCCGACACCAGCAGATCTCTGAACACATCCGACACCAGACAGATCTCTGAACACATCCGACACCAGACAGATCTCTGAACACATCCGACACCAGACAGATCTCTGAACACATCCGACACCAGACAGATCTCTGAACACATCCGACACCAGCAGATCTCTGAACACATCCGACACCAGCAGATATCTGAACACATCCGACACCAGACAGATCTCTGAACACATCCGACACCAGACAGATCTCTGAACACATCTGACACCAGACAGATCTCTGAACACATCCGACACCAGCAGATCTCTGAACACATCCGACACCAGCAGATCTCTGAACACATCCGACACCAGACAGATCTCTGAACACATCCGACACCAGACAGATCTCTGAACACATCCGACACCAGGAGATCTCTGAACACATCCGACACCAGCAGATCTCTGAACACATCCGACACCAGACAGATCTCTGAACACATCTGACACCAGCAGATCTCTGAACACATCCGACACCAGACAGATCTCTGAACACATCCGACACCAGCAGATCTCTGAACACATCCGACACCAGCAGATCTCTGAACACATCCGACACCAGACAGATCTCTGAACACATCCGACACCAGACAGATCTCTGAACACATCCGACACCAGCAGATCTCTGAACACATCCGACACCAGACAGATCTCTGAACACATCCGACACCAGCAGATCTCTGAACACATCCGACACCAGACAGATCTCTGAACACATCTGACACCAGCAGATATCTGAACACATCCGACACCAGCAGATCTCTGAACACATCCGACACCAGCAGATCTCTGAACACATCCGACACCAGCAGATCTCTGAACACATCCGACACCAGCAGATCTCTGAACACATCCGACACCAGACAGATCTCTGAACACATCCGACACCAGCAGATCTCTGAACACATCCGACACCAGCAGATATCTGAACACATCCGACACCAGCAGATCTCTGAACACATCCGACACCAGCAGATCTCTGAACACATCCGACACCAGCAGATCTCTGAACACATCCGACACCAGCAGATCTCTGAACACATCCGACACCAGACAGATCTCTGAACACATCCGACACCAGCAGATCTCTGAACACATCCGACACCAGCAGATCTCTGAACACATCCGACACCAGACAGATCTCTGAACACATCCGACACCAGCAGATCTCTGAACACATCCGACACCAGCAGATCTCTGAACACATCCGACACCAGACAGATCTCTGAACACATCCGACACCAGCAGATCTCTGAACACATCCGACACCAGCAGATCTCTGAACACATCCGACACCAGCAGATCTCTGAACACATCCGACACCAGCAGATCTCTGAACACATCCGACACCAGACAGATCTCTGAACACATCCGACACCAGACAGATCTCTGAACACATCCGACACCAGCAGATCTCTGAACACATCCGACACCAGCAGATCTCTGAACACATCCGACACCAGCAGATCTCTGAACACATCCGACACCAGCAGATCTCTGAACACATCCGACACCAGCAGATCTCTGAACACATCCGACACCAGACAGATCTCTGAACACATCCGACACCAGACAGATCTCTGAACACATCCGACACCAGCAGATCTCTGAACACATCCGACACCAGACAGATCTCTGAACACATCCGACACCAGACAGATCTCTGAACACATCCGACACCAGCAGATCTCTGAACACATCCAACACCAGCAGATCTCTGAACACATCCGACACCAGACAGATCTCTGAACACATCCGACACCAGCAGATATCTGAACACATCCGACACCAGACAGATCTCTGAACACATCCGACACCAGACAGATCTCTGAACACATCTGACACCAGACAGATCTCTGAACACATCCGACACCAGCAGATCTCTGAACACATCCGACACCAGCAGATCTCTGAACACATCCGACACCAGCAGATCTCTGAACACATCCGACACCAGACAGATCTCTGAACACATCCGACACCAGCAGATATCTGAACACATCCGACACCAGCAGATCTCTGAACACATCCGACACCAGCAGATCTCTGAACACATCCGACACCAGCAGATCTCTGAACACATCCGACACCAGCAGATCTCTGAACACATCCGACACCAGCAGATCTCTGAACACATCCGACACCAGACAGATCTCTGAACACATCCGACACCAGACAGATCTCTGAACACATCCGACACCAGCAGATCTCTGAACACATCCGACACCAGACAGATCTCTGAACACATCCGACACCAGACAGATCTCTGAACACATCCGACACCAGCAGATCTCTGAACACATCCAACACCAGCAGATCTCTGAACACATCCGACACCAGACAGATCTCTGAACACATCCGACACCAGCAGATCTCTGAACACATCCGACACCAGACAGATCTCTGAACACATCTGACACCAGACAGATCTCTGAACACATCCGACACCAGCAGATCTCTGAACACATCCGACACCAGCAGATCTCTGAACACATCTGACACCAGCAGATCTCTGAACACATCCGACACCAGACAGATCTCTGAACACATCCGACACCAGCAGATATCTGAACACATCCGACACCAGACAGATCTCTGAACACATCCGACACCAGCAGATCTCTGAACACATCCGACACCAGCAGATCTCTGAACACATCCGACACCAGCAGATCTCTGAACACATCTGACACCAGCAGATCTCTGAACACATCCGACACCAGACAGATCTCTGAACACATCCGACACCAGCAGATCTCTGAACACATCCGACACCAGACAGATCTCTGAACACATCCGACACCAGCAGATCTCTGAACACATCCGACACCAGACAGATCTCTGAACACATCCGACACCAGCAGATCTCTGAACACATCCGACACCAGACAGATCTCTGAACACATCCGACACCAGACAGATCTCTGAACACATCCGACACCAGCAGATCTCTGAACACATCCGACACCAGACAGATCTCTGAACACATCCGACACCAGACAGATCTCTGAACACATCCGACACCAGACAGATCTCTGAACACATCCGACACCAGACAGATCTCTGAACACATCCGACACCAGCAGATCTCTGAACACATCCGACACCAGCAGATATCTGAACACATCCGACACCAGACAGATCTCTGAACACATCCGACACCAGACAGATCTCTGAACACATCTGACACCAGACAGATCTCTGAACACATCCGACACCAGCAGATCTCTGAACACATCCGACACCAGCAGATCTCTGAACACATCCGACACCAGACAGATCTCTGAACACATCCGACACCAGACAGATCTCTGAACACATCCGACACCAGGAGATCTCTGAACACATCCGACACCAGCAGATCTCTGAACACATCCGACACCAGACAGATCTCTGAACACATCTGACACCAGCAGATCTCTGAACACATCCGACACCAGCAGATCTCTGAACACATCCGACACCAGCAGATCTCTGAACACATCCGACACCAGCAGATCTCTGAACACATCCGACACCAGACAGATCTCTGAACACATCCGACACCAGCAGATCTCTGAACACATCCGACACCAGCAGATCTCTGAACACATCCGACACCAGACAGATCTCTGAACACATCCGACACCAGCAGATCTCTGAACACATCCGACACCAGACAGATCTCTGAACACATCTGACACCAGCAGATATCTGAACACATCCGACACCAGCAGATCTCTGAACACATCCGACACACCAGCAGATCTCTGAACACATCCGACACCAGCAGATCTCTGAACACATCCGACACCAGCAGATCTCTGAACACATCCGACACCAGACAGATCTCTGAACACATCCGACACCAGCAGATCTCTGAACACATCCGACACCAGCAGATATCTGAACACATCCGACACCAGCAGATCTCTGAACACATCCGACACCAGCAGATCTCTGAACACATCCGACACCAGCAGATCTCTGAACACATCCGACACCAGCAGATCTCTGAACACATCCGACACCAGACAGATCTCTGAACACATCCGACACCAGCAGATCTCTGAACACATCCGACACCAGCAGATCTCTGAACACATCCGACACCAGACAGATCTCTGAACACATCCGACACCAGCAGATCTCTGAACACATCCGACACCAGCAGATCTCTGAACACATCCGACACCAGACAGATCTCTGAACACATCCGACACCAGCAGATCTCTGAACACATCCGACACCAGCAGATCTCTGAACACATCCGACACCAGCAGATCTCTGAACACATCCGACACCAGCAGATCTCTGAACACATCCGACACCAGACAGATCTCGCGAGTGAGTGAGTCCTGAAGGGTCGTCACACATAAAACATGCGCCGCTTCCAGAAACCAAACCTGCACCAGTCAGAGCCACAGAAGGGCCAGGGCTTGCTTCTCAGAAATGCCAAGCTGACAAAAGACCTTTAGACCTTATCAGAAGCTCCACACATGTAGATCTGCTCAGTTTTCCTCACAACTACTGTACATCTTTCATATTTACATACTGCATATAAATATTGTATATTGTTTACATACTTTTTGGTCTGGAATTTCAGAATCAAAAGAGTAATATGTTTATTGTGAAGATCTGATGATTTCCAGCTCATATGGAGCCGCCGGTCAGTAATAATATCAGAGATGTGAAGCACAGGCGCGCTCAGAGAACACAGATCGTCCACATGTCCATCATGTTCTGTCGAGAGCAGACAGACTGTTAGCGTGTACCGCTCGCTGAAGGTGTAAAAGATTGTGTGTGTGTATTATTGTAATCGGTTCATGGGTGTACGTGCACTTCAACAGTCCTTTCAAAATAGAAGTCACAGGCTATTTGTGACACAGACGTTTACAGAGCCGCTTTCAGCACTCATGACTTCACAGTTTCCCCGTGTGTGCCCGCGGGTCAGCAGAAGATGTGTGTGTTTGTGTGTGTGTCCGCGGGTCAGCAGAAGATGTGTGTGTTTGTGTGTGTGTCCGCGGGTCAGCAGAAGATGTGTGTGTGTGTGTGCCCGCGGGTCAGCAGAAGATGTGTGTGTTTGTGTGTGTGTCCGCGGGTCAGCAGAAGATGTGTGTATGTGTGTGTGTGTCCGCGGGTCAGCAGAAGATGTGTGTGTTTGTGTGTCCGCGGGTCAGCAGAAGATGTGTGTGTGTGTGTGTGTGTCCGCGGGTCAGCAGAAGATGTGTGTGTTTGTGTGTCCGCGGGTCAGCAGAAGATGTGTGTGTGTGTGTGTGTGTCCGCGGGTCAGCAGAAGATGTGTGTGTGTGTGTGTCCGCGGGTCAGCAGAAGATGTGTGTCCGCGGGTCAGCAGAAGATGTGTGTGTGTGTGTGTGTGTGTGTGTCCGCGGGTCAGCAGAAGATGTGTGTGTTTGTGTGTCCGCGGGTCAGCAGAAGATGTGTGTGTGTGTGTGTGTGTCCGCGGGTCAGCAGAAGATGTGTGTGTGTGTGTGTCCGCGGGTCAGCAGAAGATGTGTGTCCGCGGGTCAGCAGAAGATGTGTGTGTGTGTGTGTGTGTCCGCGGGTCAGCAGAAGATGTGTGTGTGTGTGTGTCCGCGGGTCAGCAGAAGATGTGTGTGTGTGTGTGTGTCCGCGGGTCAGCAGAAGATGTGTGTGTGTGTGTGTCCGCGGGTCAGCAGAAGATGTGTGTGTGTGTGTGTGTGTGTGTCCGCGGGTCAGCAGAAGATGTGTGTGTGTGTGTGTGTGTGTGTCCGCGGGTCAGCAGAAGATGTGTGTGTGTGTGTGTGTGTGTGTGTGTGTGTGTGTGTCTGCGGGTCAGCAGAAGATCTGTGCACATGTGTGTGTGTGTGTGTCCGCGGGTCAGCAGAAGATGTGTGTGTGTGTGTGTTCACGGGTCAGCAGAAGATGTGTGTGTGTGTGTGTGTGTCTGCGGGTCAGCAGAAGATCTGTGCACATGTGTGTGTGTGTGTGTGTGCGTGTGTGCGTGTGTGCGTGTGTGTGTGTGTGTATCTCTCCGCCGTTTGTCACTGTCAGAGTTTATGTCGGCCGCTCCGGAGCACTCAAGGCCGCATGTTCAGTCGTTCGTAACTCCGCCGTGAAGCCGCGATGGGAAGCGCCAGCGCCGCTCTGCTTCTGAGGCGGCGAGTGTTCAGGCGTTCCTCTTATTACGATTAACTGACACGTAATGGAGTCCGGCTGTTTGTGCAGGACCATCTGCTCAGCGCAGCCTGTGTTCTGCATCATACTGAACACTTTCGTTCCCTGTCCTGGAAAGAGTGGATCATATATTCTGTCTTTATAAACAAATGCCACATGAGTGAAGTGGGCAAGACACACTGACTGAAGAAGTGAGATTGATCGAATGAAAGACACAAAGAGAGTTTCCATTGTTTAATTCTGGAAGTTGAGCTCGACAGCCAGCGAACATTTATTTAGTGAAATTCACAAACAACTGAAAGGTTGATGACGACAATGTCAATGAATTTAGCAATAAAGGCTTTATAATACAGACATATATTCCTAAACGATGTATAGACAGACAGTATGTACTCCTCTGAGAATAGAAGAGCACGTTGACTGTGTTCTTGCGGTGTACTTCAAATATTAAATGTATATTTAAAAAAATATATATTATAGGTTCCTTATATTAATGAAATAAAAACTTAAAGACAGCACACTTTCATTCTTAACACACTTAAATTTCATTTGTAAAGTGCATTGTAAAATTAAATAATGTAAAATTAAAAGATTTACTTTAAATCATAATGTTTTGAACTCTTTTAAAGTTCAGAACTGTTCAACTGAATTCTCAGGCGATCCGTGTTTCGCTATTACTCATGACAGAGTTCATAATCTCCTGACCAAAACACAGGTGAAGAAGAAGCAGAAGCGAGCGATAGAAGCAAGCATTGCTGACACACATGCAAACTAACACGATCATCAAACATTAAAAAGCACATCAAAACTCAACGTTACTGAATGAAGAGTTTAACCGTGAAGAGGAAACGACTCGATCGGCTCCATCTGTGTTTGATCTCGCTCTGAATCCCATCCGGACGAAGACTTCGACAGAAACCTTGAGTTAGCGCTTAAGTTCAGTATTAAGCATTGAGCTTTAGTTCAGCCGTGTGCAAACGCGCGCACACACACACACACACACACACACACACACACACACACACACACACACACACACACACACACACACACACACACACACACACACACACACACACACACACACACACACACACACACACACACACACTCGACTGCCGTAATGCTGTTGTTTGTAACGAGCTCTTAACTGTTGTCAAGGTCACTGCATTCTCACCTTTACTTAAACGACTTCCCGTGACCCGGCATAATGAGCAGGTAATTTGCCAACGGCTCCCTGAAGCCTCTTCTAAACGCTCATTAAATCTGCATGCGCTGAGGGAGCGCTTCCTCGTGACAACAACCGCTTCCGCGTCCTCCGTTCACTCGACAACACGCGTAATGTGATCAGCGGCGGCTCGGCTCACAGTAAATGAGATAAGAGGAGAGGAAAGGGATAAATATTGTTTTCGCTCTCGCTGATTGATTGCTCGTCCGCCGCCGCAGCTGCAGCTCCGCTCTGCAGATCAATCACACAATTAATCCATTATTTTAAAGGCTAAATCCAAACGTGCAGAAGGAGTGTGTGTAACGCGGCTGTGATTCCCGTAATGAGTGTGTGTAACGCGGCTGTGATCCCCTTATTCATCATGATTAGAGAGCAGTGCGGTGATGCTCAGGGCTTCCAGCAGCAGATGTTCTGCGGATGCTCGAGCGATGGGGTGTGTGTGTGTGTGTGTGTGTGTGTGTGTCTGTGCATCAGTTCCACACGCGTGTGTGTTCGTATGTGACGGGGTCAGAGGTCACAGCGGGTTTGGAGGGTCTAGCTGTCAGACGTGTGCTGCGGGCCGGAAACATGTAATCACACAACAGCATTCACATAATAACCTGTGTGTGTGTGCGTGTGTGTGTGTAAGAGCATTCAGCATAATAACCTGTGTGTGTGTGTGTGTGTGTGTGTGTGTGTGTGTGTGTGTGTGTGTGTGTGTGTAAGAGCATTCAGCATAATAACCTGTGTGTGTGTGTGTGTGTGTGTGTGTGTGTGTGTGTGTGTGTGTGTGTGTGTGTAAGAGCATTCAGCATAATAACCTGTGTGTGTGTGTGTGTGTGTGTGTGTGTAAGAGCATTCAGCATAATAACCTGTGTGTGTGTGTGTGTGTGTGTGTGTGTGTGTGTGTGTGTGTTCTCCAAGAAAGTAACCCAGCTGACCTGAGGACGATAAACATCTACACAGTGTTTAAACAGGGCTGTGACAGTATTTGCTGTGTCACACACAGATGGTAAAGACTCGCTGAAGAAGAGCAGAGCAGTTTCTCCGGACACACGCTGATTAGTGATAGATGTGATAAAGTCTGCTTTGTTTACATCGCTCTGGCTTTCCCACAGAGAGTAATGTACTCGAGGACACAGGGAAAGTGCGCCGGTTGTTAGGATTGCACTTCTTCCAACATGTGAACCGTGATGTACGAGGATCAGTAATCGTAGGATTTGGAAGAAACACACAGGTGTAGAAGAGACTCGCTGAAGTCGTCATGCACAACCACTGTAGTCGTGCCGGTTTAACCCGTCTGAGTGTCAAAGTCAAAGTTTCTTTATCCGTCTCCTCAAGGAGAAATTTGTTTTGGATGCAAAGAAAATTGCTACAGAACAATTAAAACAGAGACACAACACAGATACAGGATTAAACCTGTTAAAGAGGAGTGATACCATCTGATCAAAACATAATTTCCTAAGAATGATGTCTGGCTGGTTGAGTTAAAGGCAGAGCTTTTCTGGCATATGCAGCAGGACTTCGAAGTTAGGTGCATTATTGTTGATATAGCATCACTTGTACTACGATTTTTTGTATAAGCGAATTGGTATTTATCTCAATTTTAAACTTTCCACGTCTGTGTGGAGTTTCTCTACCATAAGCCTCTCAAAAGATTTAAAAACATTGGAAGTAATGGCCACTGCCGATAGTCATTACTCTATCAGAGTGTTGGTACTGTACATGTATCTATAGAAAGCTGAAATAATGTATGCCAGGCTGGTGATAGTTCTTCTGCAGAAGTGTTAAAAGAAAGGCAGACAGGTTGTCAGGGCGTTGCTTTAGTTGTGTGTATATTATTAAACACCTTAGTAACAGTGTGTGGTTCAATTACAATATCCAAGTCAACATTACACAATACATTCTCTAGCACTGCAGCACATTCCCTGCTATTGTCTGAATTAAAACGCATATAAAAAGTATTCAATTCGTTTGCCTTTGCAATTTTCTTTTGGGCAAACACTTCTTTTTAGTGTCCATATTAGTCATTTTCTAATAGAGTCCTAAAGTGTCTTTGTGTTTGACTCTGACGCTCTTGTTCTGCCGGGCTGCTCTCATTCACAGATGAAGCTCGGACTTCTGCTTTGTTCCCAGAACTAAAAGCTAGTTTCTTCCTGTTAATACATTCCTTAATGCCTTTTGTGATGTAGAGTTTATTATTAGGATACCGTTTGACCATTTTCTGGGGTATGACAGAGTCGATACAGAAAGAGATGTAGGCTGTGATTGACTCTGTTGCATTATCAATATCTGCATCCTTAAAAAAGATATTCCAGTCTGTGTAGAGAGAGAATCCTTCAGCTCCTCCACTTTATCACTAGTCCATACTTTCACAGACCGGATACCGGTTTGCTGGACTTAAAAACGGAGCGATATGTGGCAGCAGCTGGATAACATTATGATCAGAGTTATTCGGGGGTCTGGCTCTGGCTGTGTAAGCGTCCTTGATATTGCCGTAGCATTTATCAAGTATATTGTTGTTTCTAGTGTTACATTTAACATATTGATGAAATCCAGGTAAAGTTTTATCTAAGCTGCAATGATTAAAGTCGCCAAGTATCCGCATGGGAGCGTCAGGTTTGTTCTGTAGATGGCGATGGACACAGTCTGGGATTGTCTTATCTGCAATGCTGGCATTCCCACTTGGTGGAACGTACACAACACACACACATATGTTGGTAAATTCTCTAGGCAGATAATGTGGCCGCAGGGTAACGCAGTACAGCTCCAGGTTGGGGTTGCATATTTTGTCTCTCACTGCAAAGTTACGACACCAACTGTCCTTAATATACATACCCAGCAACCCGAAGTCCCAGCAGCTCGGTCCGGCTATATATTAGGAGGCCGGTGCCGCTGCTTAACCCGTCAGCGGAGCTCTGAACGACTTGGCCAAACTAGATTAGCCATGCCAGTGCTAGTGGTGCCATTCTCCTCCAGTTCACTTTGCACACATGCAGCATACAGCTCACAACACAGCTCACAACACAGTTCACAACACAGCTCACAACACAGCTCACAACACAGTTCACAACACAGCTCACAACACAGTTCACAACACAGCTCACAACACAGCTCACAACACAGTTCACAACACAGCTCACAACACAGCTCACAACACAGTTCACAACACAGTTCACAACACAGCTCACAACACAGTTCACAACACAGTTCACAACACAGCTCACAACACAGCTCACAACACAGCTCACAACACAGCTCACAACACAGCTCACAACACAGCTCACAACACAGCTCACAACACAGTTCACAACACAGCTCACAACACAGCTCACAACACAGTTCACAACACAGTTCACAACACAGTTCACAACACAGTTCACAACACAGTTCACAACACAGTTCACAACACAGCTCACAACACAGTTCACAACACAGTTCACAACACAGTTCACAACACAGTTCACAACACAGTTCACAACACAGTTCACAACACAGCTCACAACACAGCTCACAACACAGTTCACAACACAGCTCACAACACAGTTCACAACACAGCTCACAACACAGTTCACAACACAGTTCACAACACAGTTCACAACAGTTCACAACACAGTTCACAACACAGCTCACAACACAGCTCACAACACAGCTCACAACACAGCTCACAACACAGCTCACAACACAGTTCACAACACAGTTCACAACACAGTTCACAACAGTTCACAACACAGCTCACAACACAGCTCACAACACAGTTCACAACACAGCTCACAACACAGTTCACAACACAGCTCACAACACAGTTCACAACACAGCTCACAACACAGCTCACAACACAGCTCACAACACAGCTCACAACACAGCTCACAACACAGCTCACAACACAGCTCACAACACAGCTCACAACACAGTTCACAACACAGTTCACAACACAGCTCACAACACAGCTCACAACACAGCTCACAACACAGTTCACAACACAGCTCACAACACAGCTCACAACACAGTTCACAACACAGTTCACAACACAGCTCACAACACAGTTCACAACACAGTTCACAACAGTTCACAACACAGTTCACAACACAGTTCACAACACAGCTCACAACACAGTTCACAACACAGCTCACAACACAGCTCACAACAGCTCACAACAGCTCACAACACAGTTCACAACACAGCTCACAACACAGTTCACAACACAGCTCACAACACAGCTCACAACACAGTTCACAACACAGCTCACAACAGCTCACAACACAGCTCACAACAGCTCACAACACAGTTCCCAACACAGCTCACAACACAGCTCACAACACAGCTCACAACACAGCTCACAACAGCTCACAACACAGCTCACAACACAGCTCACAACACAGCTCACAACACAGCTCACAACACAGCTCACAACACAGCTCACAACACAGTTCACAACACAGCTCACAACACAGCTCACAACACAGTTCACAACACAGCTCACAACACAGCTCACAACACAGCTCACAACACAGCTCACAACACAGCTCACAACACAGCTCACAACACAGCTCACAACACAGCTCACAACACAGTTCACAACACAGCTCACAACACAGCTCACAACACAGCTCACAACACAGCTCACAACACAGTTCACAACACAGCTCACAACACAGCTCACAACACAGCTCACAACACAGCTCACAACACAGCTCACAACACAGCTCACAACACAGTTCACAACACAGCTCACAACACAGTTCACAACACAGCTCACAACACAGCTCACAACACAGCTCACAACACAGCTCACAACACAGTTCACAACACAGCTCACAACACAGTTCACAACACAGATCACAACACAGCTCACAACACAGTTCACAACACAGTTCACAACACAGTTCACAACACAGTTCACAACACAGCTCACAACACAGCTCACAACACAGTTCACAACACATCTCACAACACAGTTCACAACACAGTTCACAACACAGATCACAACACAGCTCACAACACAGCTCACAACACAGCTCACAACACAGCTCACAACACAGTTCACAACACAGCTCACAACACAGCTCACAACACAGATCACAACACAGCTCACAACAGTTCACAACACAGCTCACACACAGCTCACAACAGTTCAAAACAGTTCACAACACAGCTCACAACACAGCTCACAACACAGCTCACAACAGCTCACAACAGTTCACAACAGCTCACAACAAAGCTCACAACACAGCTCACAACACAGCTCACAACACAGCTCACAACACAGTTCACAACACAGTTCACAACACAGTTCACAACACAGTTCACAACACAGCTTACAACACAGCTCACAACATCTCACAACACAGCTCACAACACAGCTCACAATACAGCTCACAACAGCTCACAACAGTTCACAACAGCTCACAACAAAGCTCACAACACAGCTCACAACACAGCTCACAACAAAGCTCACAACACAGCTCACAACACAGTTCACAACACAGCTCACAACACAGCTCACAACACAGCTCACAACACAGTTCACAACACAGCTCACAACACAGCTCAACACAGCTCACAACACAGCTCACAACACAGCTCACAACACAGCTCACAACACAGCTCACAACACAGCTCACAACACAGTTCACAACACAGCTCACAACACAGCTCACAACACAGTTCACAACACAGTTCACAACACAGCTCACAACACAGTTCACAACACAGTTCACAACAGTTCACAACACAGTTCACAACACAGTTCACAACACAGCTCACAACACAGTTCACAACACAGCTCACAACACTGTTCACAACACAGTTCACAACACAGCTCACAACACTGTTCACAACTAAGTTCACAACTAAGTTCACAACACAGCTCACAACACAGTTCACAACACAGTTCACAACACAGCTCACAACAGTTCACAACAGCTCACAACACAGCTCACAACACAGCTCACAACACAGCTCACAACACAGCTCACAACACAGCTCACAACACAGCTCACAACACAGTTCACAACACAGTTCACAACACAGTTCACAACACAGCTCACAACACAGCTCACAACACAGTTCACAACACAGCTCACAACACAGCTCACAACAGCTCACAACACAGCTCACAACACAGCTCACAACACAGCTCACAACAGCTCACAACACAGCTCACAACACAGCTCACAACACTGCTCACAACACAGCTCACAACACTGCTCACAACACAGCTCACAACACAGCTCACAACACAACACTGCTCACAACACAGTTCACAACACAGCTCACAACACAGCTCACAACACAGCTCACAACACAGCTCACAACACAGTTCACAACACAGTTCACAACACAGTTCACAACACAGCTCACAACAC
>NC_136883.1:633282-643282 GCF_949152265.1 Phoxinus phoxinus
AGTAACTGTGAGGTGGGAGAGCAGTGTGTTGTGTCGAGTGTGTTGTGTTGAGTGTGTTGTGTTGTTGTCTCAGGTCGGACTGCAGTAACTGTGAGGTGGGAGAGGAGTGTGTTGTGTTGAGTGTGTTGTGTTGAGTGTGTTGTGTTGTGTTGTTGTCTCAGGTCGGACTGCAGTAACTGTGAGGTGGGAGAGCAGTGTGTTGTGTTGAGTGTGTTGTGTTGTTGTCTCAGGTCGGACTGCAGTAACTGTGAGGTGGGAGAGGAGTGTGTTGTGTTGAGTGTGTTGTGTTGAGTGTGTTGTGTTGTGTTGTGTTGTTGTCTCAGGTCGGACTGCAGTAACTGTGAGGTGGGAGAGCAGTGTGTTGTGTCGAGTGTGTTGTGTTGAGTGTGTTGTGTTGTTGTCTCAGGTCGGACTGCAGTAACTGTGAGGTGGGAGAGGAGTGTGTTGTGTTGAGTGTGTTGTGTTGAGTGTGTTGTGTTGTGTTGTTGTCTCAGGTCGGACTGCAGTAACTGTGAGGTGGGAGAGGAGTGTGTTGTGTTGAGTGTGTTGTGTTGTGTTGTTGTCTCAGGTCGGACTGCAGTAACTGTGAGGTGGGAGAGCAGTGTGTTGTGTTGAGTGTGTTGTGTTGAGTGTGTTGTGTTGAGTGTGTTGTGTTGAGTGTGTTGTGTTGTTGTCTCAGGTCGGACTGCAGTAACTGTGAGGTGGGAGAGGAGTGTGTTGTGTTGAGTGTGTTGTGTTGAGTGTGTTGTGTTGAGTGTGTTGTGTTGTTGTCTCAGGTCGGACTGCAGTAACTGTGAGGTGGGAGAGGAGTGTGTTGTGTTGAGTGTGTTGTGTTGAGTGTGTTGTGTTGAGTGTGTTGTGTTGTTGTCTCAGGTCGGACTGCAGTAACTGTGAGGTGGGAGAGCAGTGTGTTGTGTCGAGTGTGTTGTGTTGAGTGTGTTGTGTTGTTGTCTCAGGTCGGACTGCAGTAACTGTGAGGTGGGAGAGGAGTGTGTTGTGTTGAGTGTGTTGTGTTGAGTGTGTTGTGTTGTGTCGAGTGTGTTGTGTTGAGTGTGTTGTGTTGTTGTCTCAGGTCGGACTGCAGTAACTGTGAGGTGGGAGAGCAGTGTGTTGTGTTGAGTGTGTTGTGTTGAGTGTGTTGTGTTGTTGTCTCAGGTCGGACTGCAGTAACTGTGAGGTGGGAGAGGAGTGTGTTGTGTTGAGTGTGTTGTGTTGAGTGTGTTGTGTTGTGTCGAGTGTGTTGTGTTGAGTGTGTTGTGTTGTTGTCTCAGGTCGGACTGCAGTAACTGTGAGGTGGGAGAGCAGTGTGTTGTGTCGAGTGTGTTGTGTTGAGTGTGTTGTGTTGTTGTCCCAGGTCGGACTGCAGTAACTGTGAGGTGGGAGAGCAGTGTGTTGTGTTGAGTGTGTTGTGTTGAGTGTGTTGTGTTGTTGTCTCAGGTCGGACTGCAGTAACTGTGAGGTGGGAGAGCAGTGTGTTGTGTCGAGTGTGTTGTGTTGAGTGTGTTGTGTTGTTGTCTCAGGTCGGACTGCAGTAACTGTGAGGTGGGAGAGCAGTGTGTTGTGTCGAGTGTGTTGTGTTGAGTGTGTTGTGTTGTTGTCTCAGGTCGGACTGCAGTAACTGTGAGGTGGGAGAGCAGTGTGTTGTGTCGAGTGTGTTGTGTTGAGTGTGTTGTGTTGTTGTCTCAGGTCGGACTGCAGTAACTGTGAGGTGGGAGAGCAGTGTGTTGTGTCGAGTGTGTTGTGTTGAGTGTGTTGTGTTGTTGTCTCAGGTCGGACTGCAGTAACTGTGAGGTGGGAGAGCAGTGTGTTGTGTCGAGTGTGTTGTGTTGAGTGTGTTGTGTTGTTGTCTCAGGTCGGACTGCAGTAACTGTGAGGTGGGAGAGCAGTGTGGAGTGATCATGCACGGGAGAGCCGTCACCTTCTGTGAGCCCTTCGGACAGAGAGATCTGGTAACTGTCACATTCACCCATCATGTTGTACAGATCATAGTGGGGATTGAATAATGTGTGGAGTTACGCTTTGTTCCAAAATCTACAGCCATATGTACACTATAGATTTTATACTATAAAACTATACTATGCTATATATATATACTTTAACTATAAATATGATCCTTATACTGTAATCATTACGAGCACAAGTTGTAATCGCTGTCTAACACGTTCATGAGTCTCTTTGACTGAATACATGAGGATTACTAACCACATAATGCACTATAATATACATATATCTGTATATCACTGTCATATGGATGTTACTGTGACACACTCAACAGATTATAATACAAAAATTATACAATTAGTTTGATAAATTTACATACCAATAAAACATAAACCACGCAGCCTTGCCACGCCACCAGAGACGGCTCTATCTTCATACAGTGCCGTAATTCGCCTGCAGTCTTCATAAACTAACACACGATTCCTGTGTGGTGTCATCCTCTCTTTCAGACCTCGGTGGCTCTGAACACGAGCGCAGCGTCAGTCCTGCAGTTTGCTTTAGGTGAGCATCACCATCTCTCTTACAGACATCCAACTATATGCTCTTCCTCAGTGTTTCTGTCTTGTTTTCCAGTACAAATATCTAAACATTCTTCAATCAAGATACTGCACATGCATTACATAAGGAAAATAATCTTGTTCCCTTTCGAGGGAACTCGCGCTGCGTCGATGACGCTTTGGGAATCCCTGCGTGATTGCGTCTGAAGCACATGTGTCAACTAGTCCAATGGCGAGAGTGAGCGTCACGACCAGGAAAGCATGAAAGCACATGCGGTCTGACTGGCGTTAGCTTCTGAGCCTCAGCAAGCGCTCTGTGTTACAAACTGTCTGTCATATTTATTGTTGTCTGTCACGAAATCACACAGCTCAATCAGATATATAATGACGTCCAAACAATCGTTCAAGTTGTGTGCTTCTGCCTACCCTGGTTATATCACGGGTGGGGATACACACATACTTTGTGTGATGTGGGCATTGTGAGAGGGACTCTTTGAGGAGGGGGTTCAGGGGAGCGTTCCCTGTGGTTCTGTTTGCAAACTGGCGCACCAGATTCTCTTGTGGTCCCTAGGGAAATTGCTCTCCCTGTGAGTAGTCTATATTCCGGGACATCAGAATGTAGGAGCAGATATCCTGCCGAGACAGGGGCTGAGGCCCGAGCACATTTGGGGAGTTTATGGCCAGGCACAGGTGGATCTGCTCGCGTCTCAGGATACGACACACTGTCCACTATGGTTCTCCCTAATACATTACATAGTGTGTTCTGTTGGTAGCTCCGTACTGGCCAAGCTGAGGGTGGTTTTCGAACCTAATATCCCTTCTCAACGGCTCTCCTCTGGAGCTGCCGGTCAGGAGGGACCTTCTATCTCAGGCGGGGGAGCAATCCTCCATTAGAGGAGGTCTGATCTTTGAGGGGGTCTGACCTTTGAGGGGGTCTGACCTTTGAGGGGGCTCCACGAGGAAGTTACTGTATATGCCCTAAAATGGAGAGTTTTTACTTGGTGTAATCTACGACAATGGAATCCAGTTAATTGCCCTGTTGGTTCAATAGTTGACTTCTTTCAATATCGTTTCCCTTGAGGGTTATCTCCTTCCACTCTGAAGGTATATATTGCTGGCATTGCAGCCTACCATGTCCCCCTGGGGTGTTTATCTGTCGGAAGAGATCCTCTGATAATACGTTTTCTTCATGTCCCCCTGAGGCTGAGGCCTGCAGTCCGCTTGGGATCTGGCTATTGTTCTAGAAGGTTTATCTGCCGCTCCTTTCGAGCCTCTTGATTCTGTCTCAGAAAAGTTTCTGACACTCAAAACTGTGTTCCTTCTAGCCATTTCCTCCAGCCAAGAGTAGGAGATCTTCAGACCCTATTGGTATCTCCTTTGTGCCTTGAATTTGCACCCTGGATGGTCAAAGCGTTCCTCTTTCTGAAATCAGGATATGTACCAAAGGTTCCAACCAATATACCACGGCCTATCGTACTGCAGGCGTTCTGTCCTCCTCCCTTTAAAGATCAAGACCAGGAGAAATTGAACCTCATCTGTCCAGTCAGGCCACTGGACACTTACGTCCACAGAGCTGCCCTGTGGAGAAAGTCTGATCAGCTGCTGGAATGCTTTGGGCCCCCTAAAAAAGGCTTTCCTGCATCCAAACAGACTGTTCGCAAATGGATAGACAAGGCTATCTCTGTTGCATATGAGGTTGTGGGTCAGCCTTCACCTTTGGCCACTAGAGCCCATTCTACTAGGGGTATGGCAGCCTCCAAGACCCTAATTTCTGGGGTGTCATGTCGTGACACAGTTTTAACACGACAGGTTCTTGGCCATATGGCATTCGGGCATTACACGCCTATCACTGTATACATATATAATCTCCTTCAGTGTTATTCGCATCTATCGTGTTCTCAGGAGCGTATTACCCTCCTCCCTCCCCAGCTCCTCTTCTCATCAGTCAGGATGGCTGATTCCCCTTGAATCAGAATAAATTCTCGAATTATGTTGTACTTTAAAATTTCGAATGAATGATATCTGCAATACGTTCATGTTGGTTCTGTTCTGTTTGCCCTAAGGAGGGTTGTTGCTCGGCTGGGCTGCATGCAGAACAGAACCATACCGCCAATCCAAACTGTATGCGAATTGTCAATCGTATCTGGCGATAGTGGTCCTGACAGAAGCTATACATTAAGAAGAGTTGGAAATAGTCATGCATACAAGAGAAACATATCATGATACAAAAAGGGGTAATTTAGTTAAAAAATGTAGATGATTAAATGATTAATGGTTTGGTAGCAAGAACATGTGAAAATAAGTTGGGAATCAGGCTATTTCATGTGCTTCTACCTTATTCATTATATTACTAAAATCAGAGTTTGAAATAAAGGATATAAAAGGTTTCCAAATATTCTCAACATCTGTTCTTGTTTTAAGCACAAACTCACTTCAATTTGATGCATTTTTCTAAAAAAACAAGTCTTAATATCTTCAGTCATGTTGCTTTTCCAGTAAAATGTATCTTGATTTAAGTGTGTTTAGATGTTTGTGCTGGAAAACAGGATTTGCTCATGCATGTGGTTATGGAGCGGAGGGATGGTTCATGAGTTTGTGTGTTTGTGTTCCTCAGGATCTGGTTCGTGTCGGTTCAGTTACTCAGACCCCAGTATCATCGTCTCCTGCGGTCTGAACACCTCTGATGACTGGATAACCTTGGAAAAGATCAGGTTTTTATCTCATTTTAGGACACGGATCACATACACCAGAGGTGTAAAGAGTACCTGAAAACCATACTTGAGTGAAAGTACAGATACCTTACAGTGAATATGACTCAATTACAAGTTACAACAAGTCACCAATTCCAATACGACTTGAGTAATAGTTTTAGAGTATCTGATCTTAACAGTACTTTTACTCCTCACTAGTATTTTACTCCTACTGAATGTAGGCTCAAAGATGCGCCTCGACACCTAAGAGACATGCCAGTGACAATAAACAATTGATTTGTAAGATGAGAAATCGTGTTTATTTTCTGAAATCAAAATAAAACTGAACACCTAAATATTTCAATAAATAAAGCTCGACACAACAGCCTCTTAAACGTCTACTTACTCTTGAGTCTCAGTTAAGCTCAAGTGCACAAAAAGGCCATAATTAAACCAATATCCTTCAAAAAAGTATCATAAATATAGTGGATAAATAAAATAATGTTAAGTAAAATTAAATAGTCAATGGATGTACTGGTTTCGGCCTCATAATGATCTATCCTCCGAAATCAAACCCCTGTGATTCAGTAACTACGAGTAAGGCACTCGCATTCACAAAAGTAGCCTTGTTGACCAAGTTTGGGTGAGTAAAGGCAAAACACCAGATATTGTACCTTCAGTGCCCTTCTACGGCAATATTCTTTATAGCAGAAACAAACTGCTCCAGGAAAAGTTAGGTGCCATGCCAAATGTAATGTGTGGTTCATCTGTGGATCTCTTCAGTGTTGTTGTTCTGGTCTGGCAGGGCTCCCACTAACACCAGTACTGTGGTTCATCTGGTGCCGCTGGTCGCCGGCTGTCGAGGCGAGTCTGTGCATCTGCGCTGGAGCCAGGAGCCGGCCCCGGGGCCCGACGGATACGAGTCCTGCTGGGGTCTGGACAACATACTGGTTCTGAACGGCGTTGAGCGGCCGCCGCTGCTGGAGGACAACCTGGACCCGCTGGACACGGCCAACTGGCTCTTCTTCCCTGGAGCCACCGTCAAGGTCACAACAGAGCTTGTTACGCCAACAATAAAAGACTATATTTAAGAGTGAACTAGATGTAATGTTTTCAGACACTTAGGGTGTACTCACACTAGGCACGGTTGCCATGAACCGGGCCCGAGTACGATTGTCCCCCCTCCCCACTCCCCCTCTGGCCTGCACTCACATAGGGTTTCAGCATTCGTGCCGGAGCACGCTTACGTCATTATGATGAGACGGTTTCGGGATAAACAGAGCGGCGCTCTCTGAACACAATGGAGTCCATCGCTCTGTTTTCTTTGTGGATAACTTTGTGTCGTTTGGTCCACGGTGGTCCACAGCCCTCTCACAGCCTGTTGTTAAACAGATGTGTCGCCTTAGTGGCGCGAAAATTTTCACGTAATCGTGCTGCTCGTATGAGGAGGTTTGCAAGGTACCAGCTGAAGTGCAGCAAGGACTTTGCCGCTTTGATTAC
Organism: Phoxinus phoxinus; assembly: GCF_949152265.1. Lineage (NCBI taxonomy): Eukaryota > Metazoa > Chordata > Actinopteri > Cypriniformes > Leuciscidae > Phoxinus > Phoxinus phoxinus. The sequence goes on from NC_136883.1 coordinate 639,971, forward strand.
GGACTACAGTTCCCGTACACGCGTCATGTTCCGTGCTCCAGCACGGTTAGCGCTCACACTGCATGCGAACCGCGCCCGAGTCCAACTGAACCGTGCTCTGGCCCACCTCTTCCAAGCGGGCCAGGGCCGGCTTATCGAGCCGCGCCCGGCACGGTTCGGACCACTCACACTAGTCAAACGAACCGCGCTTTGGTGGTCAAACGCACTCGGGCACGGTTCAAACTGGCTAGTGTGAGTACACCCTTAATTGACACTCATGTTAATTGCAATTAGATGAGAATGTATTGTATTATAGTCTGAATTCATACTGTCACGGCCTGCTCGTTCCCACCGCAACATGAAGAGGATTGCACATACAAAACTGACGGTTTACATCGCAAGATTATTTAATAAGAAGAAAAAAAAGATTTTCAAAAATGAATGAGTTACAAACATATAACACCATGGGCCCTATCTTGCACCCAGCGCAATTGACTTTGAACACCGACGCATGTATCATTCCCATTTTGCACCCGCGCACAGCGGACTTTTCCCTCCACAGACGCACGTTGGTAAATTAGGGAATGAACTTGCGCTCGCGGGGGCGGTTCAGCGCAAAGAGGAGGCGTGTTCCGGCGCAAAACTTCCATGGTGCTATTTTCCAGTTTTAGAAAGCAATTGAGCCACAGACCAGGAAAAAAACAGTCTAAAGACAGTGGCGCGTTGCGCGTTAGTGATATGGTATTTTAAGGGCGCGTGCTTGGCCATAATGTAGTGTGTTAACGCGCATCCACTTTTATTCTCTAATAATTATAAACAGACGCAGCAGTTTTCATTTTTGCAAATCATACATTATTCCAAGGAAAAATATTAACACACGAGGGAGGTTGTGTCCGTGAAGATGTGAAAAAGATCTATCTAGATAAATAAATAAAAATCTAGATTAGGCTACACATTTACCCAAATTATACGCCTGTTTAACCGAAGCTAATTTGGGTGGGTTTCTCCCATCATCCCCAGTGTCACTTCTCTGTGTTTTACGGCCCTGACGAGAACGTCGCTCTCCTCGCTGTGAACCGCTCCTGGCGTGCGCTGGCAAACCCGCCGTTATAATAGCAATCCGCCGTGGAACAAGCGCGTCTGCTCTTAAAGGGAATGTGAAAGGACGCTCTGATTGGTTTATTTCACGTTACGCCCAAACCACACCTATGAATAATGAAGCTACTTCAGACCAACCCCTTTTAGATTTGCGTCGGGCGCAAGAGTCATTTATCCGCCGGGAAAATAGCAACAGCGCCGGGATCCGCCCACAAAGTTACTTGCGCTTTGCGCTTTGACACTTGCGTTTCAGATCGTTAAAATAGGGCCCCATGTCTAGGGATTTAAATAAATGAATGTTGGTAAAAAAATATATTTATAATTAAACATTTGTAATGATAATGTTACAATTTTAGACATTTAAAATATTACCTTGAAATGTAAATATCAAAAAAAGACACTAGTTTAAATGATAATCAGGTGCCTTACATCCCCTTCAGTATGTTAGTCAACGCATCAAAATAAGTGCACGTCTTTTTTACGTAACAACGTAACAATTTAAAATGTTCTTTAAAGTTCAACTTAATTTGACATTATTACAAATTGCACTTTTCAAAGTGTGTTAAGAGACAGTTATGATTTATTTATTTAATAAATTTGCATTATCTGCAAGTGCAGTTTAAAAAATATATACTTTTAAGATGTGAAGTACACTACACGCACTTCTTTCCACCAGGGATTGTGATTGAAGCGAGGCAGAGACCGAGCCTCTTCACCGTCGGCACTTTATTTATGCAGTTTTGTCAGAAACCTCTGTAACTCTTCCTCTCGATGCACTCAACAGCATGCGTGTCAGTCGGAGGGAAACTCCCTGTATTTTCATGGTGGAGAAGGACTGGAGCACAGCTTCGCCTCCACACGCGACGTGGACCTGCACCGGGAAGAGGGCCGCAGTTACTGGGAGGAAGACTTTGAGAGTCCACTGACTGGGTAAGGCTTATGATCCAACGCAAATAACACTGGCATTGCTGTGTGGAGAATCATTCCAAAATCACAGCCAATCAGAAGAGGGTGTGGGTGGAGTCTCTCTGCAAGCGCACTGCACTCGCAACCAAATCAATCACAAATCACAGCCAATCAGAAGAGAGTGTGGGCGGAGTCTCTCTGCAAGCGCACTGCACTCACAACCAAATCAATCACAAATCACAGCCAATCAGAAGAGAGTATGGGCGGAGTCTTTCTGCAAACGCACTGCACTCACAACCAAATCAATCACAGCCAATCAGAAGAGCGTGTGGGCGGAGTCTCTCTGCAAGCGCACTGCACTCACAACCAAATCAATCACAGCCAATCAGAAGAGCGTGTGGGCGGAGTCTCTCTGCAAGCGCACTGCACTCACAACCAAATCAATCACAGCCAATCAGAAGAGCGTGTGGGCGGAGTCTCTCTGCAAGCGCACTGCACTCACAACCAAATCAATCACAGCCAATCAGAAGAGTGTGTGGGTGGAGTCTCTCTGCAATTATTCCTTGTTGATGAGGTGTGTGTTGATGAGGTATGCGTTGATGAGGTGTGTGTTGATGAGGTGTGTGTGTTGATGAGGTATGAGGTGTGTGTTGATGAGGTGTGTGTTGATGAGGTATGAGGTGTGTGTTGATGAGGTGTGTGTTGATGAGGTGTGTGTTGATGAGGTGTGTGTTGATGAGGTGTGTTTTGATGAGGTGTGTGTTTATGAGGTGTGTGTTGATGAGGTGTGTGTTGATGAGGTGTGTGTTGATGAGGTGTGTGTGTTTATGAGGTGTGTGTTGATGAGGTGTGTGTTGATGAGGTGTGTGTTGATGAGGTGTGTGTTTATGAGGTGTGTGTTGATGAGGTGTGTGTTGATGAGGTATGAGGTGTGTGTTGATGAGGTGTGCGTTGATGAAGTGTGTGTTGATGAGGTATGAGGTGTGTGTTGATGAGGTGTGTGTTGATGAGGTGTGTGTTGATGAGGTGTGTGTTGATGAGGTGTGTGTTGATGAGGTATGAGGTGTGTGTTGATGAGGTGTGTGTTGATGAGGTGTGTGTTGATGAGGTATGAGGTGTGTGTTTATGAGGCGTGTGTTGATGAGGTGTGTGTTGATGAGGTATGAGGTGTGTGTTGATGAGGTATGAGGTGTGTGTTGATGAGGTGTGTGTTGATGAGGTGTGTGTGTGTGTGTGTTGTTGATTTGCAGATGGGAGGTGTATGGAGCGGAGTATGGAGGTCAGTGTGGGGAGGTGTGTGTTGATGAGGTGTGTGTGTGTTGTTGATTT
>NC_136883.1:648282-678282 GCF_949152265.1 Phoxinus phoxinus
GCGGGAAAGCACTGGTGTTCAACAGAGACAGTAGAAGACACATTATTACAACCCCACTGGACAGCTCACAGGCCAGGTACACACACACACACACACACACACACACACACACACACACACACACACACACACACACACACACTCACACACACCTGTTCTCTCTCTGCAGGTATCTTCAGTTCACCCTCCGGCTGGGCAGCCGCAGCACCTCCAGCTCGTGTCCCGCTCCGGATCAGCCGGGAGAAGGAGTTCTGCTGCATTACTCCTCAGATAACGCCATCACCTGGACTCTCCTGCAGCATTACTCCTATCAGGGCTTCCACGAGCCCAGGTGCGTCCCGCTGAACACAGCGTCTCCACCCAGCTTCACAGGAGCAAACAGGACATCACAGAATCACTGATCAAACTCCATCAAATATGAGGCACACTCACTTTCAGCTTTAAAAAGACAATAGTCATTATTCAGATCAATTCAGTTTTATTCTTATCTGATACTGTCAGTGCAGTCAGATCAACCATATTAAGTGTCTTTTAAAAAAAAGTGTATCACTTTATTTCTTATTATTCAACAGTTAATAACTCCTCCTTGAACTGCCACCTTAACGTGGTGGAGGGGTTTGAGTACCCGAATGACCCTAGGAGCTGTGTTGTCCGGGGCTATATGCCCCTGGTAGGGTCTCCCAAGGCAAACAGGTCCTAAGCGACGGGTCAGACTAAGAGTGGTTCAAAAAGCCCCTATGAACTAAGTAAAATCAAGGACCGTGAAGTCGCCCGGTATGGCGCAGCCGGGGCCCCACCCTGGAGCCAGGGCCGGCACAGCCCGAAGGAGCGACGTGGGGCCGCCTTCCCGTGGACTCACCACCTACAGGAGGGACCGTAAGGGGCCGGTGCTGAGAGGATCGGGCGGCAGTGGAAGGCGGGGGCCTCGACAACCCGATCCCTGGACATGGAAGCTAGCTCTAGGGACGTGGAACGTCACCTCGCTGGCGGGGAAGGAGCCTGAGATTGTGCGTGAGGTTGAGAGGTTCAAACTAGAGATAGTTGGGATCACCTCTACGCACGGCTTGGGCTCTGGACCCACACTCCTTGAGAGAGGATGGACTCTTCACCATTCTGGAGTTGCCCATAGTGAGAGGCGGCGGGCTGGTGTGGGTTTGTTAATAGCCCCCCAGCTCAGCCGCCATGTGTTGGAGTTTACCCCGGTGAACGAGAGGGTCGTTTCCCTGCGCCTACGGGTCGGGATAGGTCTCTCACTGTCGTATGTGCCTACGGGCCAAACGGCAGTGCAGAGTACCCGGCCTTCTTGGAGTCTCTGGGAGGGGTGCTGGAAAGTGCTCCGACTGGAGACTCCGTCGTTCTACTGGGGGACTTCAACGCCCACGTGGGCAACGACAGTGTTACCTGGAGGGGCGTGATTGGGAGGATCGGCCCCCCTGATCTGAACCCGAGCGGTGTTCAGTTATTGGACTTCTGTGCTAGTTACAGTTTGTCCATAACGAACACCATGTTCAAGCATAAGGGTGTCCATCAGTACACGTGGCACCAGGACACCCTAGGCCGTAGGGCGATGATCGACTTTGTGGTCGTTTCATCTGACCTGCGGCCGTATGTCTTGGACACTCAGGTAAAGAGAGGGGCGGAGCTGTCAACTGATCACCACCTGGTGGCGAGTTGGATCCGATGGCGGAGATGGAAGCTGGACAGACTCGGCAGACCCAAGCGTACTGTAAGGGTCTGCTGGGAACGTTTGGCCGAGTCTCCTGTCAGAAAGATCTTCAACTCCCACCTCCGGCGGAGCTTCGACCGGATCCCGAAGGAGGCTGGAGATATTGAGTCCGAGTGGACCATGTTCTCCACCTCCATTGTCGAAGCGGCCGCTCGGAGCTGTGACCGTAAGGTCTCCCGGTGCCTGTCGAGGCGGCAATCCCCGAATCCGGTGGTGGACACCGGAAGTAAAGGATGCCGTCAAGCTGAAGAAGGAGTCCTATCGGGCCTTCTGTGTCCCCCCGGAAGAGCTGGAGGAAGTGGCTAGGGAGAGGGAAGTCTGGGCATCTCTGCTTAGACTGCTGCCCCCGTGACCCGGCCCCGGATAAGCGGAAGAAAATGGATGGATGGATGGATGGATGGATGGATGGATGGATGGATGGATGGATGGATGGATATTCAGCAGTTCAGATATAGTACCTGAGTAACTGTGCGACTGCAAGTCCACTATCAGAGATTCGAGTATTAGACTAATGTTAATCTCTGATAACTTTATTCTGATGCTCCACAACAGATATTCTCCTGACTGTAAGTAACTTTACAACTACAGGTCAACTTATTCTCCTGAGCTGAAGCTGACTCTACTCCTCTACTGAGAGCTGTTCACATGCAGCTGCACAGTTACTTACAGTCAGAGTCTGAAGTGGACTATCAAACATATATATAGAGATGTGTGTGATCGGCTCATCGACTGGTTTAGTTTGCTGATTGTTCGGTTGGATTGGACTCTTTTCTCTCAGGATTGTCTCAGTGGAGCTTCCTCCCGGGGCCCGTAAGTTCGGGGTCCAGTTCCGCTGGTGGCAGCCGTACCACTCGGGCCGCGGGCAGGACGTCTGGGCTGTGGATGAGATCAGCATGACCTCGGTCCTCTTCAACATCATCAGCCTGGACTTCAGTAATGTGCTGGACGTGACGCAGAGCCTGGGCTTCTACCTGGGCAACGTGCAGCCGTACTGTCAGCACGACTGGACTCTCAGGTACATACACGCACACGCACGCGCCACACACACACATGTGTAATTTCCTCTAGTGGAAGCGTTTGGTACTGCAGCCGAAAAACATCTCACTGAACACTATTTTTCTGAGATAACAAGCTCAAATTTTAAAGCAACTAAAAGTTGTTTAGATTTATGGCTATGATTTTATTGCAATTTTAGAGTTTTAAAACATGTTTTTGAAAGTATAGATTTCATATAAAAATATGAAATAGTGTTTTTTAGTGCATTTTTCATAAAAATAAACGTAAAATTGCACTTTTTTTTACTTTTTACACTTCAGCAAGAATTTGCCAAGTGTCGTCTTTAAAAAGAGATCAAACTAAAGTCTGTGCTTTAAAGCATTCAAGATTTACCACAGTTTAAGTTGGAAATGTAATTTTCAGGTCTATGCTCAAAACTTGAATAAATGGATTATAACTACTCCGTAAATATAATGTAGTGCCATAAAATCCCCCCAAAATACAAAATATTAAATAAAAAACATAATCGAACTAAAATATAGTACGTTCCTTTCATTGAAAAAAAAAATTAATCTGTCATTTTTGACCAGCACACGAAGAGCACCAAGCAAAGGAATGGAAAATTGCTTTTGTATGCAGTGCAAAAACAGAAATAATATTTCTGCAATTAATAATGCATTGATATTAAACAGTCGCAGTACTTCGCTTCGGGGCAGTTCAGAATGACAGTGTAAGCCACAATGATGCAAATATTTGCTCAGTTTTTCAGGAGATCACGGCTCGGCCTCCAGCATTCGCTATGTGGAAACCCAGTCCATGCAGATCGGCGCGTCCTACATGATCCAGTTCTCGCTGGTCATGGGCTGCGGACGGGAGCCTTCACCGCACATCGACACACAGGTTCGCCTGGAGTTTTCCACCAATCACGGCTTGACTTGGCATCTTGTCAAAGAGGTGAGGACAACAAGAACAAGCACCAGACGTAAATGCACCATGGTGTTGCCATGTTTTTGTGATTTGGAGTACGATGTAAAAACCATGATAATCACTGGTTACACAGTACAGAAGTCCTGGTGCCTCAATGGCACTTTTCATCAGGATTGGAGAAGAATTATAACTCAGATTATGGATTATTCTTTGAGAAACACTGTCTGTGCTGTCTGGCCCGTGTTCGAGGTGTGTTTTCTCATGTTTGTTGGTGTAGGCCTGTCTGCCAGGCATGCCGAGCTGCTCAGAGTTCACCGCCTCCAGCGTCTACCATCCGTCTGAGTTCACAGACTGGAGACGGATCACGCTTCCTCTGCCTTACAAAACCTGGTGAGACAATCCACACACTGAGCTTGGACTTTACTACCTGTGCTTTTATTCATTGACTCCTGTGAGGATGATCTGATTATGAGATTATTATATATTGCTCTGTGTTTAGTGTGTAATGTTGCTGTTTGAGCAAAGCTTCACAGTCCCTCCAGCTCCAGATCTTCTCTTTATCAGTGTCAGTGTTTCTGAACTCCTGAAATGCCTCCATTGTAGTCTTGAGTTTCTTCCGGGAACGAACACGTCACAATATTCCTAATTTAAATATTACACTAGAACATCTGAATAATTGTGGTTTCTCTGTATCGTCTGCATGAGCCACTGGTCCTTGAACCCCGGTAATCATTGTTTGTGGCTATATTTCAGAAGAAAATGTAGTTAATGTTTTTTTTCAGTATCACTTTATTTCAATAGTCCACTTTAGACATTCTACTAACTTAATTGTGCAAGACAAGTACAGGTCAATTTATTCTACTAACCCAAACTAACAGTGTACTAATTCTCTGAGAGTTAGCTGACATATAGATGCAAAGTTACCTATTGTTAGAAGAATGTCTAAAGTGAACCATCAAAACAAAGTGCAACCTATTTAATTTTTTCAATGATTTGACATTAATTAAGGTTAGGTTTTGGTGATTATTTACAGAGGACAATCACCATACACACTTCCCCTGGCCTGTTTTGAGTATTAGAGAAGAAATGCTGGTATTCTTCCAGTGTTTGTGTCTCTTCATAGGCTCATGTGCATTTGCAGTGTTTTCATGTCATGTCTCACTCTGGTTTCCTGCTGTTTTGTGGCTTCAGGTCGAGTGCGACACGCTTCCGATGGATCCAGAATTACTACCAGGAGCAGGATGAGTGGGCGCTAGACGACATTTACATCGGGCAGCAGTGTCCGCAGATGTGCCGAGGACACGGCTGGTGTGACCACGGACACTGCAGGTCAGAGACACACACGACAGCGGCTCAGAGAGTTCAGTCAACAGCATTTACAAACATGAAACTCTTTTATTTACTCAAATAAAAGGCTTAGTTTTGGTCGCACCAGATAGACGGGCCTGACCGCGTCTTGAGTTTCCTGGTTGTGATCTGGTTTTAACTAAGCCTTGCTCTATAAATAGCGTTTAATTTATTTTGAGTTCTGTTTATATGATACACTACTGAGTGTGTGCGGTGTGACCTGTGTGACGGCGTGGTTGTGTGTGACGGCGTGGTTGAGTGTGTGCGGTGTGACCTGTGTGACGGCGTGGTTGAGTGTGATGGTGTGGTTGAGTGTGTGTGGTGTGACCTGTGTGACGGTGTGGTTGAGTGTGCGCGGTGTGACCTGTGTGACGGCGTGGTTGAGTGTGATGGTGTGGTTGAGTGTGTGTGGTGTGACCTGTGTGACGGTGTGGTTGAGTGTGCGCGGTGTGACCTGTGTGACGGCGTGGTTGAGTGTGATGGTGTGGTTCAGTGTGTGTGGTGTGACCTTTGTGACGGTGTGGTTGAGTGTGTGCGGTGTGACCTGTGTGATGGTGTGGTTGAGTGTGAAAGCTGTGGTTGAGTGTGTGTGGTGTGACCTGTGTGACGGCGTGGTTGAGTGTGTGTGGTGTGACCTGTGTGATGGTGTGGTTGAGTGTGAAAGCTGTGGTTGAGTGTGTGCGGTGTGACCTGTGTGACGGCGTGGTTGTGTGTGACGGCGTGGTTGAGTGTGTGCGGTGTGACCTGTGTGACGGCGTGGTTGTGTGTGACGGCGTGGTTGAGTGTGATGGTGTGGTTGAGTGTGTGTGGTGTGACCTTTGTGACGGTGTGGTTGAGTGTGTGTGGTGTGACCTGTGTGATGGTGTGGTTGAGTGTGAAAGCTGTGGTTGAGTGTGTGCGGTGTGACCTGTGTGACGGCGTGGTTGTGTGTGACGGCGTGGTTGAGTGTGTGCGGTGTGACCTGTGTGACGGTGTGGTTGAGTGTGATGGTGTGGTTGAGTGTATGTGGTGTGACCTGTGTGATGGTGTGGTTGAGTGTGAAAGCTGTGGTTGAGTGTGTGTGGTGTGACCTTGTGACGGTGTGGTTGAGTGTCTGACGGTGTGACCTGTGTGGCGGTGTGGTTGTGTGTGAAAGCTGTGGTTGAGTGTGTGTGGTGTGACCTGTGTGAAGGTGTGGTTGAGTGTGTGCGGTGTGACGGTGTGGTTGAGTGTCTGACGGTGTGACCTGAGTGACAGCTGTGGTTGAGTGTGTGCGAAAGCTGTGGTTGAGTGTGTGTGGTGTGACCTGTGTGACGGTGTGGTTGAGTGTGTGCGGTGTGACGGTGTGGTTGAGTGTCTGACGGTGTGACCTGAGTGACAGCTGTGGTTGAGTGTGTGCGTGGTGTGACCTGTGTGACGGTGTGGTTGAGTGTGTGTGGTGTGACCTGTGTGACAGTGTGGTTGAGTGTGTGTGGTTGTGTGTGTGTGGTGTGACCTGTGTGACGGTGTGGCTGTGTGTGACGGTGTGGTTGAGTGTGTGTGGTGTGACCTGAGTGACAGTGTGGTTGAGTGTGTGTGGTGTGACCTGTGTGACGGTGTGGTTGAGTGTGTGTGGTGTGACCTGTGTGACGGTGTGGCTGTGTGTGACGGTGTGGTTGAGTGTGTGTGGTGTGACCTGTGTGACGGTGTGGCTGTGTGTGACGGTGTGGTTGAGTGTGTGCGGTGTGACCTGAGTGACGGTGTGGTTGTGTGTGTGCGTGGTGTGACCTGTGTGACGGTGTGGCTGTGTGTGACGGTGTGGTTGAGTGTGTGTGGTGTGACCTGTGTGACGGTGTGGTTGAGTGTGTGTGGTGTGACCTGTGTGACGGTGTGGCTGTGTGTGACGGTGTGGTTGAGTGTGTGTGGTGTGACCTGTGTGACGGTGTGGCTGTGTGTGACGGTGTGGTTGAGTGTGTGCGGTGTGACCTGAGTGACGGTGTGGTTGTGTGTGTGCGTGGTGTGACCTGTGTAACGGTGTGGCTGTGTGTGACGGTGTGGTTGAGTGTGTGTGGTGTGACCTGAGTGACGGTGTGGTTGAGTGTGTGCGGTGTGACCTGAGTGACGGTGTGGTTGAGTGTGTGACGGTGTGGTTGAGTGTGTGTGGTGTGACCTGAGTGACGGTGTGGTTGAGTGTGTGTGGTGTGACCTGAGTGACGGTGTGGCTGTGTGTGACGGTGTGGTTGAGTGTGTGTGGTGTGACCTGAGTGACGGTGTGGTTGTGTGGGACGGTGTGGTTGAGTGTGTGCAGGATGACCTGTGTGACGGTGTGGCTGTGTGTGCGGTGTGACTGTGTATGCGGTGTGACCTGAGTGACGGTGTGGCTGTGTGTGCGGTGTGACCTGAGTGACGGTGTGACCTGAGTGACGGTGTGACCTGTGTGACGGTGTGGTTGTGTGTGTGCGGTGTGACCTGAGTGACGGTGTGGATGTGTGTGACGGTGTGGTTGTGTGTGACGGTGTGGTTGAGTGTGTGACGGTGTGACCGGAGTGACGGTGTGGTTGAGTGTGTGCGGTGTGACCTGTGTGTGCGGTGTGACCTGTGTGACGGTGTGGCTGTGTGTGACGGTGTGGCTGTGTGTGCGGTGTGACCTGAGTGACGGTGTGGTTGAGTGTGTGCAGGATGACCTGTGTGACGGTGTGGTTGTGTGTGACGGTGTGGTTGAGTGTGTGCAGGATGACCTGTGTGACGGTGTGGTTGAGTGTGTGCGGTGTGACCTGTGTGACGGTGTGCTTGAGTGTGTGACGGTGTGGTTGTGTGTGACGGTGTGGTTGAGTGTGTGACGGTGTGACCGGGGTGACGGTGTGGTTGAGTGTGTGACGGTGTGACCGGAGTGACGGTGTGGTTGTGTGGGACGGTGTGGTTGAGTGTGTGCGGTGTGACCTGAGTGACGGTGTGGCTGTGTGTGATGGTGTGGTTGAGTGTGTGACGGTGTGACCGGAGTGACGGTGTGGTTGTGTGGGACGGTGTGGTTGAGTGTGTGCGGTGTGACATTTGTGGTGGTGTGGCTGTGTGTGACGGTGTGGTTGAGTGTGTGCGGTGTGACCGGAGTGACGGTGTGGTTGTGTGTGTGAATCAGACTGAAGCTCATGGCTCTGCTCTGTTCTCAGGTGTGATGAAGGCTTCACCGGCTCAGACTGCCAGCCCTTCAACACTCTGGCCTCTAGTGTGCTCTCAGACTTTGAGTCACAGGAATCCCTGATATCGTCCTGGCGTGAGGTGACCGGAGGAGAGGTCGTGCCGCCTGACCAGGGCTGTGGTGTCGTTTCCTCAGGATCCTCTCTGTATTTCAGTCAGGTGCGATTACAGCCGTCACACAGTCTACTGAGTCAGGGTTACAGCATGCAGTTCTCACCTTACCATCATAAAAAAAGATCATCAGTTAAAAGAACAAAGAATATAATAAGCGGTAACTCTTGACAATAAGTGTACATGAATAATCAATGGCTGCTGTTATTCATGCATGAATCCTTATGACTCCTGGCATAGTTAAGGATAGCTCTACATTTGTTCATGATTAGTTCATATCTTCACTAATCATGAGTTCCTGTTGAAGTAACTATTAACTCAGATATTAGTAGATGATTATTTATGTACCCTTCACGAGTTCCTTTGCCCATATAAGGCTGGGCTGCGGCAGCTGGTCAGCTGGGACCTGGACACGGAGTGGGCGGAGTTTGTGCAGTTTTACCTGCGTATGGGCGGAGCCGGAGCCGAGTGCAACCAGGCGGACAGCAGGGAGGAGGGGCTTCTGCTGCAGTTCAGCAACGATGGTGGGATCAGCTGGGGTCTGATCGCTGAGATGTACTTCACTGACTTCACCAAACCTCGGTGAGGACCATCGACTAATACACTCACATACAACTGTGCCAAACATCGTACGAACACTGTAGTCTCTGTGCTAAACAATTCACTGGAATACACACTTGTTACTTTGTTTTAAAAAAGTGGCGGGGAGTTTAAAAATAAGGCTCTGTTAATCTAAGCTTTTTTACTTTAAAGGAATAGTTCACTTCAAAATGAAAATTCTGCCATCATTTACTCTCCCTCAAGTTGTTTCAAACCTGTATGAATTTCTTGAGGGTAAATAATAACAGAATTTAAATTTTGATGTGAACTAATCCTTTCTGTGTAATACATCCAAACAATTCTTTCTTTCTTTCTTTCTTTCTTTCTTTCTTTCTTTCTTTCTTTCTTTCTTTCTTTCTTTCTTTCTTTCTTTCTTTTTTTCTTTCTTTCTTTCTTTCCTGGAGTCATTTGAAGTAAATATGCCGACGCTACACAGCCTATTTTGAGTCCAATATGTAAATGGTTCACAGAGAACATGTTCACAGTCAAGCAGAATAGAAGTAGGGTTGAATGCTTAGGTCATAACAGGGCCGTAATCACCATTCAAACCATTGTTACCCACTCGAAGAAGAGTGAATGTGTGCATATTTTAAAATAAAACATTATTTGCAAATAGTTTAAATCGATTACTTCACAACGACAAGTAGACCCAGAACTTAAATCTTTATATGAATGGATCTTTCCATGAGTGTAATGAGTGTTTGTGACTGGCTGATGCTGTTTGTCCACAGGTTTGTTCATTATGAGCTTCCCCTGGCCTCTAAAACGCCGTGTACGCGCTTCCGCTGGTGGCAGCCGCTGCACTCCGGCGAGGGCTACGATCAGTGGGCCATCGATGACGTGATCATCCTGTCTGAGCGAGAGAAGCATGTCATCCCGATGGCCGACCCCACGCTGCCTCAGGTCAGATTCTCCTCACAGATTAGAACAAAATTAAACGTAGCGTCAGTTCTGGCAGGTCACGTTAGTCAAGCTCGCATCAGCTGATCCACGTCTACCTATAGGAATACTACGCCTATCACTGTATATATAATCTCCTTCAGTATTATCAGCAGCTGTCACGTTTCTCTGGAGCGTATTACCCTCCTCCCTCCCCAGCTCCACCTGTCGCCCTGTCCGGATTCAGCTGTCTGATTCCCCTTGAATCAGAATAAATTTAAATCAACATAAATCGATTTATGTTGTACTTTAATATCTTGAATGAATGATATCTGCAATACGTTCATGTTGGTTCTGTTCTGTTTGCCCTAAGGAGGGTTGTTGCTGCTCTAATCCATGCTAGGCTGCACGCAGAACAGAACCATACCGCCAATCCAAACTGTAAGCTAATGGTCAATCGTATGTGGCGATAGTGGTCCTGACAGAACTGATTCTGCTGCAGTGCTCATGAAGGGATGAGAGAGAAACTCTGGTGTCTCCCTGCAGAACTTCTATGAGAAACCGGCGTATGATCATCCGCTCAACCAGATGAGTGTGTGGCTGATGCTGGGAAATGAAGGAATGGACAAAGACCGTAACGGCAGCTTCTGCGCTCCCACTCCCTCTGCCATAGTGTTCGGGCGATCGGATGGAGACCGGATGGCGGTGACTCGAGACCTGTCTCTCCGTCCTGGATACACACTGCAGTTCAAGGTACTGATGTAAGGCTATGTGCAGGAATTATTCTTTCTTACACACACACACACACACACACACACACACACACACACACACACACACACACACACACACACACACACACACACACACACACACACACACACACACACACACACACACACACACACACACACACACACACACACACACACACACTCAGTCTCACTTCCTGCTGTAGGTTTGTAACTCACTGGTGGTGGTTGAGGAGATTCCCCCTTCTATGTAAAGCTCTTTGAGTGCAGAGAAAAGCGCTATATAAATGTAATGAATTATTATTATTATTTGCATAATGCCCGCCTGTGGTCCTGATTGGCTTAGCAGCGTCTCTTAGCTCCGCCCTCAAACACTGTGGTGTATCTGAGACTGGAAGAGTTCGGTTCGTGTTGTTCGTGTCGAGAAGACGCTGTTTTCTGCTGACAAAGCAAATCCACTTTGATGAGATCGATACGGTAAAACCCTCGCCATCGTCACTGTTCGTATCACTGTGATCAAGAGCTGAGATTCAGATATGGTAATGAGTGTTTGCTTTCTGACCAATCACAGCAGAGCAGTTCTCAGAGAGGCGGGGCTTAGAGAGACTGAATCCTCGATGGAAGCGTTTCAGAGACTGAGAGAAAAGAGCTGACGCTGCAGATTATGAGGACATTACTGTGTTTGAGCTTGGATGCATGTGGACCTGTTGTAGGAGAAAAAAACATTTACAATAGCATAATAGCGTGTTAAAAGAGCAGACTTTGCATTTTGATGGTACTGAAAGCTTACATACACGTCAAATGATGATTGTTTTGACTTTTTTACCGTATTGAATGAGCTGTTTGTACATGTCAGTGTGTGTTTCTCCAGTATCTCCTGTGCTGTGCTTCCCTTCAGCTGAACATCGGCTGCGAGTCGGCCTTCAGTGCGTCGGCGCCGGTCCTGCTCCAGTTCTCTCATGACGCGGGCCGCTCGTGGGCTCTGGTGTGTGAGGGCTGTTACCCAGCATCCCCTGGGGCCGCCAGCTGTGAGGGCAGCGGCCGAGAACTCAGAGAGCCCACTGTTTACAACACAGGAGACTACGAGCGCTGGACCAGGATCACGGTTGTACTACCACGAAATGTGGCCGCCAGGTAACTGGACACTAGGACTGTTCTCAATTTTCGAGATGTTTAATAGAAAACAAGAACAAAATACTGAGCAAGAAGAACATGGTTGGCAGTGCTTGGTTGATTATTCTAGCCGCAGTTTTGATGAGCTCATCTCTACATTCCCGTGTGGTTTTCAGCAAGACGCGCTTCCGCTGGTTCCAGGAGAGCAGTGTGTATCGGGACGCCCCGGCGTTCGCCCTGGACGGCGTCTACATCTCTGAGCCCTGTCCCAATCACTGCGGGGGTCACGGAGACTGTGTCTCAGGCGTCTGCTTCTGCGACATGGGACACACAGGTAACGCTCACATCAGACTCGGGATCTGATGTAGTCTGTATGTCAGTAAATCACAACCACTGCACGGAGTCTCTACTGATGAACTGGAGTCAGTTGCATAAACACAGCTGTCATGTTAAAGTCACTATGAATTCAAAATGAACAATTCTTATTTTTTATTGCAGTGTTTATTGTAAATGACTCATCGGTGCACATGATTATTGTGTTAATAATCTCTGATCAGAATAACAGCAGCATCTCTTCTCTTCTCTGACGAGGGCGGGGCAACCTGTCACTCACATGAGATTAGCCAATAGCGAACCACAACCAGCCAACCAGCCAATCAAATCCCCACAGACACAATCAAGCCCCGCCCACATGTGTTCTTGTTCCAGAAGCGCTTCTCTCGATATACGGCACGATAGAGGAGAGAAGACCAGCACAACTTCCCTTTCATGATGACTTTAAAAGCTAGTCTGACCAAATATCAAGTAGTTAGTTAGCCTAGCCGAGTCAGGTGTGTTGTGCTGTGTGTGACGTGGTGTGTGTGTTTGACCAGGAGCTTCTGCTGTGTGTGATGTGGTGTGTGTTGACCAGGAGCTTCTGCTGTGTGTGATGTGGTGTGTGTGTTGACCAGGAGCTTCTGCTGTGTGTGATGTGGTGTGTGTGTTGACCAGGAGCTTCTGCTGTGTGTGACGTGGTGTGTGTGTTGACCAGGAGCTTCTGCTGTGTGTGATTTGGTGTGTGTTTGACCAGGAGCTTCTGCCGTGTGTGATGTGGTGTGTGTTGACCAGGAGCTTCTGCTGTGTGATGTGGTGTGTGTGTTGACCAGGAGCTTCTGCTGTGTGTGACGTGGTGTGTGTGTTGACCAGGAGCTTCTGCTGTGTGTGATTTGGTGTGTGTTTGACCAGGAGCTTCTGCTGTGTGATGTGGTGTGTGTGTTGACCAGGAGCTTCTGCTGTGTGTGACGTGGTGTGTGTGTTGACCAGGAGCTTCTGCTGTGTGATGTGGTGTGTGTGTTGACCAGGAGCTTCTGCTGTGTGTGACGTGGTGTGTGTTTGACCAGGAGCTTCTGCTGTGTGTGATGTGGTTTGTGTGTTGACCAGGAGCTTCTGCTGTGTGTGATGTGGTGTGTGTTTGACCAGGAGCTTCTGCTGTGTGTGATGTGGTGTGTGTTTGACCAGGAGCTTCTGCTGTGTGTGACGTGGTGTGTGTGTTGACCAGGAGCTTCTGCTGTGTGTGACGTGGTGTGTGTGTTGACCAGGAGCTTCTGCTGTGTGTGATGTGGTTTGTGTGTTGACCAGGAGCTTCTGCTGTGTGTGATGAGGTGTGTGTTTGACCAGGAGCTTCTGCTGTGTGATGTGGTGTGTGTGTTGACCAGGAGCTTCTGCTGTGTGTGATGTGGTGTGCGTTGTGTTCAGTGGAGGTGGATGGGTCGAGCTGTGTCCCGTCGGCAGCGAGTCCCACTGAGCTCTCGGAGGACTTCGAGGGCAAGCTCAGCTCGCTGTGGCAGAGCCTGAGCGGAGGACAGATCGGGGACGGCTGTGGGACCATCAGCGAAGGCAAAGCGCTGTACTTCAGCAGTCTGGGCCGGCGAGAGGCTCGCACCACACTGCTGGACACCACCAACACCCGGTCAGAACCACTCCAACAATCAAGCTTCAGGCCGCCTCGGTTCTCTGCTTATAACCTCCTCTTTTCTCTTTCTGGACAGTTTGGTTCAGTTCTACATTCGGATTGGAGGGAAAAACCTGGGCTCCACTTGTACTCGCCCCCGTTCCCGAAATGAAGGTGAAACTTAAATGAACTTAAAATAGTTACAAATTGCCATGAGGTTGTGTTGGTTGTACAGAATTATGAAGTATAAATAAAGTACTTGATCACACAAAGCTCATCAGAAACGGTGATCAAAGTTTGAATGTTTTAGATGAGGCGATCAGGCACTAAAAATACGGCTGACTTCTGTTCTCATTTTCTCAGTTATTCATGACTAACCCCGCTTGTATTTCTTTGGCAGGTGTGGTTGTCCAGTTTTCCATCAACAACGGCGTGCAGTGGCAGCTGTTACGCGAGCTGGACTTCGGGTCGTTCCTCGAGCCTCAGGTGGTCACCATCGAGCTGCCGCCCGCAGCCAAGACATCGCACACCGTGTTCCGCTGGTGGCAGCCTCAGCAGGGTCAGAACCGTCATAAACACACTACTCTACTGTGAGAACATCATAACCTACAATACATGTGTTGAGATGCAGTCTTCCATCTCGTTTCTCAGGTAAACACGCGGCCCAGTGGGGCCTGGATAATATTCTGATCGGAATGAACGACAGCGCTAGAAGTGGATTCTTCGACACGTTTGATGGCACTTCCCCTTTAAGACACAACTGGTATCGAGTGGTAGGCGGAGAGGTGACCGCAGATTGCCTGAGCCGAGACTCGGTGCTGAACTTCAACTCTGAGCTCATGGACAGTGAGTTACCGTGAACATATACGTTTTCATTCATCATCCAGACATTTAAATGAGCATTTCCAGCTGGCCATTTTCAGGCGTTCCCGCTCTGGTCTTTTCTAATAGTTACGCGGGTCCTAAAGCTCTTGTCTGATCATAACCCTTTTTTTCATAACCAAGTTTTTCTCTTTGGTAATGTCTCTCAGCCATCTCTCTTTCTACAGTCTTTCTACAAATCTCCCTCTTGAGGGTGTGTCTGATATGAATGCACATGTATTGAGGGTGTGTCTGATATGCACATGTATTGAGGGTGTGTCTGATATGCACATGTATTGAGGGTGTGTCTGATATGCAAATGTATTGAGGGTGTGTCTGATATGAATGCACATGTATTGAGGGTGTGTCTGATATGCACATGTATTGAGGGTGTGTCTGATATGAATGCACATGTATTGAGGGTGTGTCTGATATGAATGCACATGTATTGAGGGTGTGTCTGATATGCACATGTATTGAGGGTGTGTGTGATATGCACATGTATTGAGGGTGTGTCTGATATGAATGCACATGTATTGAGGGTGTGTCTGATATGAATGCACATGTATTGAGGGTGTGTCTGATATGAATGCACATGTATTGAGGGTGTGTCTGATATGAATGCACATGTATTGAGGGTGTGTCTGATATGCACATGTATTGAGGGTGTGTCTGATATGCACATGTATTGAGGGTGTGTCTGATATGCACATGTATTGAGGGTGTGTCTGATATGAATGCACATGTATTGAGGGTTTGTCTGATTTGAATGCACATGTATTGAGGGTGTGTCTGATATGAATGCACATGTATTGAGGGTGTGTCTGATATGCACATGTATTGAGGGTGTGTCTGATATGAATGCACATGTATTGAGGGTTTGTCTGATTTGAATGCACATGTATTGAGGGTGTGTCTGATATGAATGCACATGTATTGAGGGTGTGTCTGATTTGAATGCACATGTATTGAGGGTGTGTCTGATATGCACATGTATTGAGGGTGTGTCTGATATGCACATGTATTGAGGGTGTGTGTGATATGAATGCACATGTATTGAGGGTGTTTCTGATATGAATTCACATGTATTGAGGGTGTGTCTGATATGCACATGTATTGAGGGTGTTTCTGATATGAATGCACATGTATTGAGGGTGTGTCTGATATGAATGCACATGTATTGAGGGTGTGTCTGATATGAATGCACATGTATTGAGGGTGTGTCTGATATGCACATGTATTGAGGGTGTGTCTGATATGAATGGACATGTATTGAGGGTGTGTCTGATATGAATGCACATGTATTGAGGGTGTGTCTGATATGAATGCACATGTATTGAGGGTGTGTCTGATATGAATGGACATGTATTGAGGGTGTGTCTGATATGAATGCACATGTATTGAGGGTGTGTCTGATATGAATGCACATGTATTGAGGGTGTGTCTGATATGAATGGACATGTATTGAGGGTGTGTCTGATATGAATGCACATGTATTGAGGGTGTGTCTGATATGAATGCACATGTATTGAGGGTGTGTCTGATATGAATGCACATGTATTGAGGGTGTGTCTGATATGAATGCACATGTATTGAGGGTGTGTCTGATATGCACATGTATTGAGGGTGTGTCTGATATGAATGCACATGTATTGAGGGTGTGTCTGATATGAATGCACATGTATTGAGGGTGTGTCTGATATGAATGCACATGTATTGAGGGTGTGTCTGATATGAATGCACATGTATTGAGGATGTGTCTGATATGAACTGTCCCCCAGAGAGGCCTCGGTACGCTGAGAGCTGGGACTTTGAGGTGTCCGGCTCCTCCTTCCTCCAGTTTGATCTGAGCATGGGTTGCAGCAAGGCCGCGTCTCCATCTCACGGCGTCCGACTCGAGTTCTCCACAGACTGCGGGCGCCGCTGGACCCTGGTCACACCGGAGTGTGTGCCGCCCGCCATCGGCTGCTCCGGGTACAGCCAGCGCTCGGTGTACAGCGCGCCTCAGTACCTGCAGTGGAGGAGGGTCACTGTCTACCTGCCCAGCGCTGCCATGTACGACTCTAGTCTATACACACACCTCAGTCCCATCACTACAGCTTTATACTGCCCTCTCTGTGGCAGCAACAGAGTCAAGCCTTATTTCTATAGCACTTCATACAGTAGAGATAGTTTCAGAGCAGATTCACAGCTGACAGTGAACATTCTGGGAAGGTTACAAACAAAGGTTCTTCCAGAAACCTTAAAGGGATAGTTCACCCAAAAATGAAAATTAGCCCATGATTTACTCAAGTTATCGTAGGTGTATTATATGACATTCTTCTTTCAGACGAATACAACTAGAGTTATATTAAAAAATGTCCTCAAGCTATCCATCATAAAAGTGCATCTGGCCATGATAAAAGAAGCTTGCCGGTTTGAATCGAGTTCATCTATCGATTTTTTAAATGTTACTTTTTTAGTAACATTTAACATTTACTTTTTTAGTAACATTTTTTTGCAGAACGTTCAGAGAACATTCAAAAGTAACGTTCCATGATGTTTAAAGAATGATAGGTACAATAGAATGTTTCCTTAATGTTCACATAACCAAGTTTTTTTTTAAAACATTTATAAAAGCTGGACATTCAGAAATAACATGTTTATAAACTTATTGAGAAGTTTATGAGCAAAAGGTTCTTGGAACATATTTTCCTATCTAGGTTTACAGTAATAATCAACTTCATCGTGTACCTGCTGTAAAGCAGCTCTACAGAGACAATAGATCATTATTCAGATCGAAGTTCAGATTCAAGTTTTGTTCTCATCTGATAGTGTCAGTGCCGTTAAATCAATATTACTGAATATACAACAGCGATGGTATCAATTGATAATACCATGGTACTTCAGTATTACCCTGATATTTCCCATGTGAATCTTCTCATCTGCCACGATGTGTCCTAAAACCTGTCCCCCGGTGTGTGTAGTTCTCCCAGAACGAGGTTCCGCTGGACCCAGCCGGTGTTTGCTCCCGGAGCCGATGGCTGGACGCTGGATAATGTTCTTCTGACTCCCGGCTGCCCGTGGATGTGCTCGGGACACGGCCTGTGCGACGGCGGACACTGCGTGTGAGTCTCCAGCCGGACAGCGCTGCACGATTGATCACAACATGAAATCGCAGTTAAACCGATTTGGCTTATCGTGATTATGAAATCGCACAGACTGTGATTATTAGTTATGCGCTTGTCATTGAGGATCGGCTCTGTGAGTTTGAGTCGCTTATAACGTCCATTTGAAAAAGCAACACGTGTCAAACATCTTTCCAGACATGAGAAGCATTTATGAACCTCTTATCCAACAAAAGACGACATTTAATAACACACTTTTACTCCAAACTCACTTCATAAGGACTTGAGATGATGTGCTTCTTACACAGAATAAGGCAGTCGTGTGTTTATTAGTCATGTTTAATCAAAGCGTTTCAATCTTCAATTCAGCTACAGATGATGCTCATAGGGATTCTCACACACACTCAGGTGTGTGTGTGTGTGTGTGTGAGACCCTCTGGTGTTCAGATGGAGCATTTACGACCGATCAGTCGTGATTTACTGACAAGCTGCACATTAAACAATCGCAGCCTTTACCAAATCGCGCGCGGCTTCATTGATCAGTCTTGCGGCGCTGACACGACTCCTGGTAATCTCAAGCGCTCTCCGCGATCCTGCGTGACTCTGGTTTCTCTCTCGCTCAGCTGTGATAAGGGCTTCGGTGGCGCTCACTGTGTGCCGCTGCTCGCTCTGCCGTCGGTTCTGAAGGAAGATTTCAACGAGAACCTGAAGCCTGACGTGTGGCCCGAGGTGTACGGCGCGGAGCGGGGAACGCTGAGCGGAGAGCCTCTCAAATCAGGAACCGCACTCATCTTCAAAGGCGTGAGTACAGTGAGAACAGGGAAATACTGGGGGTGTAACAATGTATCGCGTCACAATATATCACTATACAAAAATACAGTGTGTATATAGCGACAATAAGTATTGTGTATAGTTCACCCAAAATAAAAATGACTGTTTGAAAAAGTTTTCAGAGTTTTCGTGTCAGTACTACACTAAACTACTATATAATGTTGAATATAATGTATAATAATGCAGTGGGGGAATATTTATGGGTCCTGATAATGCCAAATGTCTGATGTTACCAGTATAAAGTGTCCTACATTATTTTAAATATATCTAGTCAGTGAAAGAGTGCAAGTATATTCATCTAAAATAATTCTGTTTTCAGAATCATGAATATTGTTATTCTGGAGTCTCTATTGTCCTGCTTTGGGTTTCCAGCACAAGTTCAAGACTCTTCATTTACACACACAATGTAATATCAAATTTAGCATTTTAATCAACAGGACATTTTTTTGTCCAACTTTTATCCTATGTCTGTGAGTCAATAATATTATATTTATATATCGCAATAATATAGTATCAGTATCGTGATATGTATCGACACGTGATGTGAGGGAATCGTTACACCGCTATGAAATACTGCTCTGCTTCATCCATTCAATATGCATTAAACCTTTAGGAGTTTTATGATCTGATGTAAATAAATCATGTTTTCTCCGGATGGCTGTCCTGTTCTCCCGCAGGAGGGACTGCGGATGCTGGTTTCCACAGATCTAGACTGCACACACACCATATACATCCAGTTCTCATTCAAGTTCATAACAAAGGGTGAGTCTGGCGTGAAGCGAGTTCAATCTCAAGGCTTTCTCCTTGTGTTCTGTGGGTTGTAAACACGTGTGTGTGTGTGTGTGTGTGTGTGTGTGTGCAGGCGTGCCCGAGCGCTCTCACTCCGTGTTGCTCCAGTATTCGGTGAATGGCGGGATCAGCTGGCTGCTTGTAGACGAGTTTTACTTCCCCACTTCCACAGACACGCTGTTCGTTCACATGTCTTTGCCTCCCAGTGCGCAGACCAACGCTACACGGTTCCGATTGTGGCAGCCGTACAACAGCGGTAAGAGACTCACACACACCATCACAAGTGCCGTATGGAGATGAGTTTGTTCATAATACTGTAGAGTAGTGTGCTAAGTTTACACTTTAAACAGGACCTGTTACGCACTTCTTACAAACTCTTGCTGTAGTTTTCAGGCTCTATAGAACAGGTTTTCCTGCTGTAATGTTGATTATTCTCCTCATATTCTCCATTGCTGCGGCTCCTCTCTTCCCAGTCTGTCAGTAACGCTCTGTTTACTTCCTGTCTCTATGAAGCCCCTTCTTCTGAGAAGCACACTGTGCTCTGATTGGCCGGCTGGAGCAGTGTGTGGTGATTGGTCGAGCGCTTCTAGCGTGTTTGGAAAATGTCCCATTAATAAAGTTAAAAATTGAGTCGAAGCTTAAAGCAAGAAAAAACATCTGCCAGTGGAGTCAGAAATATAAACTGAATTCAAAGGCAAAACAAGATTATTTTTCTGACCCCATTGACAGATATTTGTTCTTGTTTTAAGCACAAACTCACTTAATTTTGACACATTTTTCAGAAAATAATTCTTAATATTTTGATTTAAGAATGTTTAGATATTTGTGCTGGAAAACAAGACAGAAACACTGAGGAAGAGCATGTTTTTCAGTGTTGTTTGTTCTTGATGAACGTTCTCATTACGTTATGAGAACATTTTCTAAGAACAACATTTTCGGGAAACATTCTTACAATGTTATTTGTACTAGGAATATTTCACATAAACCTTCAATGTTATATTGTGAGTAGAAATAATGTCAGGAGAATTTTGTACTAACATGATCATTACCTTTTAAACAATTCTGTAATCACGACGAGAAAGCTGGACATTTCATGTTTTAGAGATTCACTTTTCCCACATTGTTTTCAAGCATAAATGTGTTCAGTGTTTTCCTCAATCCTCCAGGTAAGAAGGAGGAGGTGTGGGTGATTGACGACCTGATCATCGACGGCAACAGCGTCAGTAGTCTGCCGGTTATATTAGAGAGCTTTGAGTCGGGACCGCAGGAGGGGAACTGGCTGTTTTATCCTGGAGGAAACACTGGATTCTTCTGCCCGTACCAGAGAGGAGGCCTGTGAGTATCTCACTCCTGTAGATAAACCAGAGAGGACTCCACACACACAGACCTCGAGCGGATCAGGAGTCAAACACAACACACACTGACCTCGAGCAGATCAGGAGTCAGACCTCGAGCAGATCAGATGTCAAACACAACACACACTGACCTCGAGCAGATCAGGAGTCAAACACAACACACACTGACCTCGAGCAGATCAGGAGTCAAACACAACACACACTGACCTCGAGCAGATCAGGAGTCAGACCTCGAGCAGATCAGGAGTCAGACCTCGAGCGGATCAGGAGTCAGACCTCGAGCAGATCAGGAGTCAAACACAACACACACTGACCTCGAGCAGATCAGGAGTCAAACACAACACACACTGACCTCGAGCAGATCAGGAGTCAAACACAACACACACTGACCTCGAGCAGATCAGGAGTCAGACCTCGAGCAGATCAGGAGTCAGAGCTCGAGCAGATCAGGAGTCAGAGCTCGAGCAGATCAGGAGTCAGACCTCGAGCAGATCAGGAGTCAGACATCGAGCAGATCAGGAGTCAGACCTCGAGCAGATCAGAAGTCAAACACAACACACACTGACCTCGAGCAGATCAGAAGTCAAACACAACACACACTGACCTCGAGCAGATCAGGAGTCAGACCTCGAGCGGATCAGGAGTCAGACCTCGAGCAGGATCAGGAGTCAGAGCTCGAGCGGATCAGGAGTCAGACCTCGAGCGGATCAGGAGTCAGAGCTCGAGCAGATCAGGAGTCAGAGCTCGAGCGGATCAGGAGTCAGACCTCGAGCGGATCAGGAGTCAGACCTCGAGCGGATCAGGAGTCAGACCTCGAGCAGATCAGGAGTCAAACACAACACACACTGACCTCGAGCGGATCAGGAGTCAGACCTCGAGCAGATCAGGAGTCAGACCTCGAGCAGATCAGGAGTCAGACCTCGAGCAGATCAGGAGTCAGACCTCGAGTGGATCAGGAGTCAGACCTCGAGCGGATCAGGAGTCAGACCTCGAGCGGATCAGGAGTCAGACCTCGAGCAGATCAGGAGTCAGAGCTCGAGCAGATCAGGAGTCAGAGCTCGAGCAGATCAGGAGTCAGACCTCGAGCAGGATCAGGAGTCAGACCTCGAGCAGATCAGGAGTCAGACCTCGAGCAGATCAGGAGTCAGAGCTCGAGCAGATCAGGAGTCAGAGCTCGAGCAGATCAGGAGTCAGACCTCGAGCAGGATCAGGAGTCAGACCTCGAGCAGATCAGGAGTCAGACCTCGAGCAGATCAGGAGTCAGACCTCGAGCAGATCAGGAGTCAGACCTCGAGCAGATCAGGAGTCAGACCTCGAGCAGATCAGGAGTGAGACCTCGAGCAGATCAGGAGTCAGACCTCGAGCGGATCAGGAGTCAGACCTCGAGCGGATCAGGAGTCAGACCTCGAGCAGATCAGGAGTCAGACCTCGAGCAGATCAGGAGTCAGACCTCGAGCAGATCAGGAGTCAGACCTCGAGCGGATCAGGAGTCAGAGCTCGAGCGGATCAGGAGTCAGAGCTCGAGCGGATCAGGAGTCAGACCTCGAGCAGATCAGGAGTCAGACCTCGAGCAGATCAGGAGTCAGACCTCGAGCAGATCAGGAGTCAGACCTCGAGCAGATCAGGAGTCTAACGCAACAGGATTCTGCTAGTTAAACTGTTGATGGAGTCATGTGACCCTCTGTGTTTGCAGGGCAGAGGACTCGGCCATGGTGTTTATGTCCAGTGATCTGGGCGAACACTCAATCACCACCAGAGACATTGATGTCAACGAGAACACCATCGTCCAGTTCGAGGTAGAGCTCTGGGAGATCAACGCTGGCATGATAATTTGAATGAAATCTGAGAGATTTCTGTCCCTCCATTGAAAGTCTATTCACTCAAAACTCTGACGCTTCAAAACCTTCAAGAGATTGTGAAATAAATCTTGTCGGGATATTTCCAGTTCATGTGGCTATGAGGAAGCGATAAAACATTCTGTGTTAGACATTTTTCAAGGCTTGTACCTTGGAACTTATTTCATGGTTTGCGTTCTCGAGACACCAGGCACTGTTTTGTGCAAATGAGCGGCCGGATCGCGTTAAGGGTTTTATGTTAGAGCGGTGTCGTGTAAGCGCCCCCTAAGTTAATAACTAAAGATCTTTGCGACGGAAGAGAATCAATCAAACTAACTTTATCTGGACAATAACTTTATTCTAGAGCTGCTGTAAAGCCAAAACACTCTCTGTTGCTGTAATCTCCTGTTATCACTGAAAAGCTGCTTTGAAACAATCTATATTGTTAAAGCGCTGTATAAATGAAGGTGACGTGACTTGACCTACAGTAGACAACCGGAAACGAGGGATGGACAATAAACCAAGTTCAGCTGATCTAAGAGACCGGGCTGGGCGGAAAGAGTACAGTAGATCAGACAGATATGGGGGTGCAAGACCATTTAATGCTTAAACGTTAGAATGAATGTCTTAAAGTGAATACGTGATGCCACGGGTAGCCAGTGAAGGTCATGAAGCCGAGGAGTATCGTGAGCAGAACGCCTGCTGGAGGAGAGAACTCTTGCTGCTGAGTAGAGCTTGTTGCTACTTTAGATGTTAACTCTTGTTTTCTGACAAATGTATTCAAATGAATTCAGTTTCTGCCATTGGAGCCAGAAGAGTAATCGTTTTTCCCTTTGAATTCAGTTTATTTTTCTGATCCCATTGGCAGATATTTGTTTTTGCTTTAATCACAAGCTCATTTTAATTGTGAAGCTTTTCTTCTTCTTTTTGCTTCTCCAGTAAATGTATCTTGATTTAAGAAAGTTTAGATATTTGAGTCTTTTAAAGAGACACGTTTGAGGACGTTTGATGTGTTTTCTGCTCATTCGCTGATTTATGATCTCTTTATGAATGTTTTGAAGCGTCAGAGTTTGGGTGAATAGACTTTACATAGAGGGACAGAAATCTCTCAGATTTCATAAAAATGATTTTCCTTTGTGTTCTGAAAATAAAAGAAAGTGTCATGGGTTTGCATCGACATGAGGGCGAGTAAATGATGACAGAACACAATGTTTTGGTTGAACTAACCCTTTAACTGTAAAGTTAGAGGCCAACCATTGTTATCTTGATCTCGGTTACGTCGTGACGTTGGTTCCTGTTGTAGATCAATGTGGGCTGCACGACTGAGAGCTCCTCCCAGAACCCCGTGCGTCTGGAGTTCTCGAGGGACTTCGGGTCCACATGGCATCTGCTGGTTCCTCTGTGTGCCGGTGGCCCTCGGCTCAGCTCGCTCTGCTCCACACAACTCCACCCGGCCAGCGTCTACTATCCTGGAACTGCACAGGGGTGGAGGAGAGAAGTCATCCACTTCGGGAAGCTGAGACTCTGCGGGTGAGTGGGACAGGAGGGTAACACTGTTCCTTCATTCATGAATAACTACAGGAACAAATGAGTAACGCACTATTAACATTCTAGTAACTACTATTAACTAACAAGAAACTCTGATTAACAGATTAGTACGTAATAGCGCTCAGTTGAATGTGGTAGTTCACTATTAGCTAATCAGTAACTACTATTTTTAGACTTCTACACTGAAGACCACTAAGAACTACTATACATGTTCATAATTCATATAAATAATGCATAATGTATAATATAAGGTAATGGTAGCCCATTAGTAATGACTCAAGTGTTGCTACATCTCTCTAAAGGAACTACTGATTATTTGGATCAGAATCTAAAGTGCAGATCATGGGGTAATGACTAAAGTGTTCCATCGGAAGGAATTCATATTCAAAATCGTACAAAAATATCAATAGCTTACAATAACTTCAGTCAATATTAGGTAGTTATCATGTTTTTCACTTTAGAATACTTATCCAAATAAGTCTTTTTTTATTATAAATTATGCATTATTCAAGTTAATTATGAACCTGTATATAATAGTTCTCAGTGAGGTATGAAAGATAGTAGTCAGTGATTAGCTAATAGTGAACTACCACATTCAACTGAGCGCTATTACTTACACTCTAAAAAATGCTGGGTTGTTTCAACCCAATTTTGGGTAAAATATGGACAAACCCAGCCGTTGGGTTAAATTTTTACATTACATTTTTAACCCAACGTTTGGGTTTGTCCATATTTTACCCAAAATTGGGTTGAAACAACCCAGCATTTTTTAGAGTGTACTAAAGTTTCTTGTTAGTTAATAGTAGTCACTAGAATATTAATAGTGCGTTACTCATTTGTTCCTGTGTAGTTAACTATGAAGGAACAGTATTGTAAAGTGTTACTGGCAGTAGTTCTGAAACAAGTAGTAACATTTAAAAAAACGTTTCATGATCAATGTCTAAATACTGTTTTTGAGAAGCAGATAACGCTGGTGAGCGTCTGCTGTTGCGTGTTCAGTGTGTCACGTGTTGCTGTGCTCCTCAGGTCAGTGCGGTTCCGCTGGTTCCAAGGCTTCTTCCCCACCGGCGCGGCTCCGCCCACATGGGCCCTGGACAGCGTGTACATCGGCCCTCAGTGCCAGAACATGTGTCATGGCCACGGCGTGTGTGTCCGAGGCACTCACTGCATCTGTGATCCGGGATACTCCGGCTCCGACTGCTCCGTTCCAGATGTGCCAAATCCAGACTTCCTGAAGGAGGACTTTGAAGGTACAGAAGCAAACTGATGTTGCGCAGTATTTGAGTTGTTATATTAGTGTGGTTAGGTGAGTAACACAAGATGTGTTTGCATTTGAAACACGTTTGTAAGAATAGAGGCATAATCAGTGTTGGGGGAAGTTACTTTTAAAAGTAATGTGTTACAATAGTACGTTACTCCCTAATAAAGTAACTAATTGTGTTAATTAATTACTTTTTATTGATAGTAAGGCATTACTCTACACTTAGTACACTCGCTTGTTAGTTTTTTAATAGCAATTTTTTTAAAAAATGTAATGCCTTTTCACATCAAAAGTGAAATGAATAAGCCTAAAGCTGAAGGAAATGCAAAAATGAGAAAACAAACTAACATGACTTATTCTTATTAATGCGTTACTTTGCTTGTTACTTGAAAAAAGTATCTGATTATGTAACTCACGTTACTTGTAATGTAACAACATTGGTCATAATATTTCACACAAAACCAGCGAACAAGGGAACGTTCTTGCAAGATTCTCTCAAAGTTATGAACAAACTCACTTCCAGTAATGTTAATGGAACATTTGTTCAAAGTTATCTGGTCTTTAATAATGTTCTCAAAACGTTAGAACAAAACCATTACATATACATCGTTCATGAAATGTTTTGTTTTAAAGTCTCCCTGTAGTCAATCATTTTATCCCTTAAAACTCATCTTTGATCACCAAAATGAAATATTTAAACTTTTTTACCTTGAAAAAATGTTTCTTCATGCTTTAAAATACCTTGAATGTAGCCTCGAAAGCCTCATTTAGTATGCGCAAGTTCTATGAATATGCAAATTAGCCCCGCCTCCACTCACTCACTCACTCACTCAGAGATCCACTGGTTGACGATCACACGTTGATCTGATTGGTCAAGGTAGTGTGTGACGTCAGAAACACCAGCGATTTCAAGCCGTGTTTTTGAGACTGTCTTTGGTTCACTGCAGTTTTAAGCAGAAAATACTCAGCAATGCTGTCCACTTATGAACTTACATTTACATATAAACAACACCGCTGGATTTTGTTCACCACAGGGGACTTTAAGTTTCATTTGGACATTCATCTAATATGTTGCTACTTGTTTCAGAACATTCAAAAGTAATGTTTGCAGAAAGATGCAAAGGAATCTTCTTATGTTTCTCAAGATCAGATCTCGTCCAGGAGCTTGACTGTAGCAGATGTAACTGTTGATCGTCTCATAGGTGGAGTTTTGGAGTCTGAACATTTCAAGCTGATGAGTGGAGGAAAACCTTCCCGAAAGTGTGGCATCACCACCAGCGGGAACCACCTGTTCTTCAGCGAGGACGGCTTGCGGATGCTGGAGACGCTGGATCTGGACCTGTCTAATGCTAGGTATCACACAAACACACGGGATTCACCACGAAAAACATGTCTCACGGCATCATTAAAGGTGCAGGGCCCTATGTCGTATCATTCCTATTCTGCACCCGCGCACAGCGACTCTTCCCTCCACAGACACACGTCGGTAAATTAGGGAATGAACTTGCGCTCGGGGGGGCGGTTCAGTGTAAAGAGGAGTGTGTTCCGGTGCAAACGTTCCCTGGTGATATTCTGCAGTTTCAGAAAACAACTCCGCCACTGACCAGGAGAAACCCAGTCTAAAGACAGCGGCGCCGCGCGTTAGTCAGATGCTATTTTAAGGGCGCGTGCTTGGCCATTATGTAGCGTGTGAACAACACACACACTTTGATTCTCTAATATAAACAGACGCAGCAGTTTTCATTTTTGCAAATCATACATTATTACAAGGAAAAATATGAACACACGAGGGAAATCATTGTTGTGTCCGTGAAGATGTGGAAAATAGGCATAAATCTAGATTACACATTTACCCAAATTATTATACGCCTGTTTAACCGAAGCTAATGTGTGTGTGTTTCTCCATCATCCCCAATGTCACTTCTGTGTGTTTTACGGCCCTGACGAGAACGTCGGTCTCCTCGGCTGTGAACCGCTCCTGGCGTGCGCCGGCAAACCCGCCGTTATAATAGCAATCCGCCGTTATAATAGCAATCCGCCGTTATAATAGCAATCCGCCGTTATAATAGCGATCCGCCGTTATAATAGCGATCCGCCGTTATAATAGCAATCCGCCGTTATAATAGCAATCCGCCGTTATAATAGCAATCCACCGTTATAATAGCAATCCGCCGTTATAATAGCAATCCGCCGTTATAATAGCAATCCACCGTTATAATAGCGATCCGCCGTTATAATAGCAATCCACCGTTATAATAGCAATCCGCCGTTATAATAGCAATCCGCCGTTATAATAGCGATCCGCCGTTATAATAGCAATCCGCCGTTATAATAGCGATCCGCCGTTATAATAGCGATCCGCCGTTATAATAGCAATCCGCCGTTATAATAGCGATCCGCCGTTATAATAGCGATCCGCCGTTATAATAGCGATCCGCCGTTATAATAGCAATCCGCCGTTATAATAGCAATCCGCCGTTATAATAGCGATCCGCCGTTATAATAGCAATCCGCCGTTATAATAGCGATCCGCCGTTATAATAGCGATCCGCCGTTATAATAGCGATCCGCCGTTATAATAGCAATCCGCCGTTATAATAGCAATCCGCCGTTATAATAGCAATCCGCCGTTATAATAGCGATCCGCCGTTATAATAGCGATCCGCCGTTATAATAGCGATCCGCCGTTATAATAGCGATCCGCCGTTATAATAGCGATCCGCCGTTATAATAGCAATCCGCCGTTATAATAGCGATCCACCGTTATAATAGCGATCCGCCGTTATAATAGCGATCCGCCGTTATAATAGCGATCCGCCGTTATAATAGCAATCCGCCGTTATAATAGCAATCCGCCGTTATAATAGCAATCCGCCGTTATAATAGCAATCCGCCGTTATAATAGCAATCCACCGTTATAATAGCAATCCACCGTTATAATAGCGATCCGCCGTTATAATAGCAATCCGCCGTTATAATAGCAATCCGCCGTTATAATAGCAATCCGCCGTTATAATAGCAATCCGCCGTTATAATAGCGATCCGCCGTTATAATAGCAATCCGCCGTTATAATAGCAATCCGCCGTTATAATAGCAATCCGCCGTTATAATAGCAATCCGCCGTTATAATAGCAATCCACCGTTATAATAGCAATCCGCCGTTATAATAGCAATCCGCCGTTATAATAGCAATCCGCCGTTATAATAGCAATCCGCCGTTATAATAGCAATCCACCGTTATAATAGCGATCCGCCGTTATAATAGCAATCCGCCGTTATAATAGCGATCCGCCGTTATAATAGCAATCCGCCGTTATAATAGCAATCCGCCGTTATAATAGCGATCCGCCGTTATAATAGCAATCCGCCGTTATAATAGCAATCCGCCGTTATAATAGCAATCCGCCGTTATAATAGCAATCCGCCGTTATAATAGCAATCCACCGTTATAATAGCGATCCGCCGTTATAATAGCAATCCGCCGTTATAATAGCAATCCGCCGTTATAATAGCAATCCGCCGTTATAATAGCGATCCGCCGTTATAATAGCAATCCGCCGTTATAATAGCGATCCGCCGTTATAATAGCAATCCGCCGTTATAATAGCGATCCGCCGTTATAATAGCAATCCGCCGTTATAATAGCAATCCGCCGTTATAATAGCAATCCGCCGTTATAATAGCGTTGTGCCGTGGAACAAGCGCGCCGGCTCTTAAAGGGAATGTGAGAGGACGCTCTGATTGGTTTATTTCCCGTTACGCCCAAACCACACCTATGAGTAATGAAGCGACTTCAGACACACACATGTTAGATTTGCGTCGGCGCACGAGTCGTTTATCCCGCAGGTATAATAGCAACAGCGCCGGGATCCGCCCACAGAGTTACTTGCGTTCCGCGTTTGATACTTGCGTTTCAGAGCGTTACAATAGGGCCCGCAGTCTGTAAGAATGAAAACTAGTGGTCGAAATAGGCACTGCAGTCCAATATCTGAGATCGTTATTTCTTGACGCTCACACGGGTCGCCAGTTTGAGCACACGCAACAGGAACGAGCGTAATGGACAACGTGCAGTATCACACACCAAAACACAAACACACATTCCAGCCTAGAAACGCACATATTATAGTATTTGTATGCTTTAGTAGAGTGAAAAAGTCACATACTTTAATGTGTGAATGTGCCACAGGTTCATCCAGTTCTTCCTGAGGCTGGGCTGTGGGAAGGCGTCCCCGGACCCGCGCTCGCAGCCGGTGCTCCTGCAGTTCTCCACGGATGGAGGGCTCACCTGGACTCTGCTTCAGGAGTTCCTCTACAGCAACAGCAGTAACCAGGCTCACCTGGTGGCCCTTGAGATCCCTCTGAGGGCCCGGACCCCCGAGACGCGCCTGCGCTGGTGGCAGCCCTCCGAGAACGGGCACTTCCACAGTCCCTGGGTTATTGATAAAGTAAAGAGCCAAGACAGAACTGCAACACTCTCAATTATATATTGCAAAGGCATTCAGAACATTTTTCTCATTTTACTCCATTATACACTACAGGTCAAAAGTCTGAAATTATTACGATTTTGATCATTTATTTGATAAAAAATGCATGAAAAACTGTGACATATTATTCTAATGTAAATCATCAGTTTTCTATGTGAATATACAGTAAAGTGTAATTTATTCCTGTGATCAAAGCTGAATGTTCAGCATCATTACTCCAGTCTTCGGTGTCACATGATCCTCCAGAAATCAGTGTAATATGATGATCTGATGCTCAAGACACATTTATGATTATTATCAGTGTTGAAAACAGTTCACATTCTGTGGAAACTGTGATACATTTTAATTTTCAGGAGTCTTTGATGAATAGAAAGTAAAAAAAAAAACAGCATTT
>NC_136883.1:680782-740782 GCF_949152265.1 Phoxinus phoxinus
TGTCTCAGTCTCAGCTCAGCCTCAGGTCAGCCTCAGGTCAGTCTCAGTCTTGTCTCAGTCTCAGTCTCTGTCTCAGACTCTCGTCTCTTCTCTTTCAGATGTGACCCCGAGTGGGGAGGCGAGTTGTGCGACGAGCCGCTGGTGTCTCTCCCCGTCCAGCTGAAGGACAGTTTCAGTCGAGCCCCGGCGCTCAATCACTGGCACCTGCTGACCGGCGGCAAGATCAGCAGCGTCTGTGGAGCCGTGGCCTCAGGGTCAGCCCTGCACTTCAGCGGGGTAAAGCCCTTTACATCTCTCCATCCCTCAGGCTTTCCCTTCCTCCATCCATCCGTCAATCTCCTTCAGTTTCATTAAATATTAAGTTTCTCACATTCACAGTCCACACAAAATAACTGTGGGCCCTATTTTAACGATCTAACTTAGTGCGTCTGAATCCACTTTTGCTAGTTTAACGACGGGAAAAATGGTGGGCGCCCCCGTCACGTGATCTAAAAGCGTCGTCTCTATTATTTTAATGAGTAATGGGTGTGTTTTGGGCGTGACGTGAAATAAACCAATCAGAGTCTCATCTCCCATCTCCCTTTAAAAGCCAGTTGCGCTCGCGCCATGACGGATTCGCTATTTACATGGCGGAATTTGCAAGCGGAAAGACTGAAGGCTTCTCTAGCGAGGAAACGGATCTGCTCATGTGCAAGGTTAAAGCGCGAGCAGAACATCTACGGGGCAAAGTGTACGTGCGTTTTGGACCCGCCAAAAAAAGCGCCATTGACTTTAGACCAGGATTTTGTTGGTCAACGGCTCAGTCTATTTTAGATTCCTCAAAATAGCAACGGTCCATCAATGCGCCGGAACACACACCTGGTCTCAGAGCAGCGGCCCATGGGTTCACTGATGGTGCAAATGCATTTGCTATTTAAACAATGTGGCGCTGGACGTAAAAAACGATTGCGCCGGGCTGAAACTAGCAGAACACACTTGTGTCTGGCGCTGCATTGCTCCGGGTGTATGATAGGGCCCTATATCTTACAGGGAACATTCTGGCGAGGCTCTCTCAAAGTTATGGACAAGATAGAACATATTTAAAAACTGGATATTTTAATAACATTTTCATAACTTAATGGGAAAGTTATCAAAACGTTGTTTTTGTTAGCTGGGTCATGAAGTGAGAATTTGGCAATTTACCAAATATAGATGAAAACTAAAAACAAAACACAGACTTCAGGAGTAATCCAGCTCCCGCAGTTCAACCGTCAGCGAAGTCCTTATTTTCCTGAAGATTGTGTCCCAGGAGTCTTGTGGATTGCTGCTTGTTTTCCTCTAAGGCTTTTTATAGTTTACTCCATCCATTTTTCATTGTGTCTTTATGAGTTCCGCATCCCTGCTGTCCTTCTCCGTAGGGATGATGTTCTCGAGCGTCACGATGAGGCACAAAATCTCAATTTTACTTTCATCAGAGCGTGAACTCTTCCTGCAGACCGTCGTGTCTCTCAAGAGCCTCGGAGCAACTCCATCTCAGACATCATGAGTTTATTCAGAAAAACTTCACCCTGCCAGCTTTCCATAAACATCTGTCTGTCTAACTGTCTATCTCAAGTCTAGTTTATTCATAGAGCCTTTTACAATCACACTGTACACCGAAGGACGGTCCCAGCTGACAAAAAATATGTTCTAAGAATGTTTTTAATTAAATGTTAAGAATGAACGTTACATTGTATCATTCTTCAAACATTACTGGAATGTTACTTTTGTCCTCTGAATGTTCTGAAACAAACATCAACTAAAACATTTCAACAACAACATTTCATGAAAGATGTATAAACAATGTTTTTATTGTAATGTTTTGAGAACATTATTAAAGACCAGATAATTGTGAACGAACATTCTATTAATGTTAGTGGAAGAACGTTTGATCATAGCTTTGAGAGAACCTTGACCGAACGTGTAGTCCCGGGGCCTACAGCTGGAAATTAGCCGTAGAGGCTAAAGCTGCTCTTTTTGTCAAAAGGTTGTCCACGTCATTATAAACGAATAAACTAAACGTTCCCTGTTGGCTGAGATACAGTCTGTAAAAATACAGATAAATACAGACAGTGTAAAACATCAAATAAAAATATCATTGAGATAAAATCCAGCTCCAAATATCAACAATTAAAAACCATAGAGAGCAAGCACACTGTGTATTCACTGCTGTTGTGTGTCTGATGAAGTGTGTATTCACTGCTGTTGTGTGTCTGATGAAGTGTGTATTCTCTGCTGTTGTGTGTCTGATGAAGTGTGTATTCTCTGCTGTTGTGTGTCTGATGAAGTGTGTATTCACTGCTGTTGTGTGTCTGATGAAGTGTGTATTCTCTGCTGTTGTGTGTCTGATGAAGTGTGTATTCTCTGCTGTTGTGTGTCTGATGAAGTGTGTATTCACTGCTGTTGTGTGTCTGATGAAGTGTGTATTCACTGCTGTTGTGTGTCTGATGAAGTGTGTATTCACTGCTGTGGTGTGTCTGATGAAGTGTGTATTCTCTGCTGTTGTGTGTCTGATGAAGTGTGTATTCTCTGCTGTGGTGTGTCTGATGAAGTGTGTATTCACTGCTGTTGTGTGTCTGATGAAGTGTGTATTCACTGCTGTGGTGTGTCTGATGAAGTGTGTATTCACTGCTGTTGTGTGTCTGATGAAGTGTGTATTCACTGCTGTGGTGTGTCTGATGAAGTGTGTATTCACTGCTGTTGTGTGTCTGATGAAGTGTGTATTCTCTGCTGTGGTGTGTCTGATGAAGTGTGTATTCACTGCTGTTGTGTGTCTGATGAAGTGTGTATTCACTGCTGTTGTGTGTCTGATGAAGTGTGTATTCACTGCTGTTGTGTGTCTGATGAAGTGTGTATTCTCTGCTGTTGTGTGTCTGATGAAGTGTGTATTCACTGCTGTTGTGTGTCTGATGAAGTGTGTATTCTCTGCTGTTGTGTGTCTGATGAAGTGTGTATTCTCTGCTGTTGTGTGTCTGATGAAGTGTGTATTCACTGCTGTTGTGTGTCTGATGAAGTGTGTATTCTCTGCTGTTGTGTGTCTGATGAAGTGTGTATTCACTGCTGTTGTGTGTCTGATGAAGTGTGTATTCACTGCTGTTGTGTGTCTGATGAAGTGTGTATTCTCTGCTGTTGTGTGTCTGATGAAGTGTGTATTCACTGCTGTGGTGTGTCTGATGAAGTGTGTATTCACTGCTGTTGTGTGTCTGATGAAGTGTGTATTCTCTGCTGTTGTGTGTCTGATGAAGTGTGTATTCTCTGCTGTTGTGTGTCTGATGAAGTGTGTATTCACTGCTGTGGTGTGTCTGATGAAGTGTGTATTCTCTGCTGTTGTGTGTCTGATGAAGTTTGTATTCACTGCTGTTGTGTGTCTGATGAAGTGTGTATTCACTGCTGTGGTGTGTCTGATGAAGTGTGTATTCACTGCTGTTGTGTGTCTGATGAAGTGTGTATTCTCTGCTGTTGTGTGTCTGATGAAGTGTGTATTCTCTGCTGTTGTGTGTCTGATGAAGTGTGTATTCTCTGCTGTTGTGTGTCTGATGAAGTGTGTATTCTCTGCTGTTGTGTGTCTGATGAAGTGTGTATTCTCTGCTGTTGTGTGTCTGATGAAGTGTGTATTCACTGCTGTGGTGTGTCTGATGAAGTGTGTATTCACTGCTGTTGTGTGTCTGATGAAGTGTGTATTCACTGCTGTTGTGTGTCTGATGAAGTGTGTATTCACTGCTGTTGTGTGTCTGATGAAGTGTGTATTCTCTGCTGTTGTGTGTCTGATGAAGTGTGTATTCACTGCTGTTGTGTGTCTGATGAAGTGTGTATTCTCTGCTGTTGTGTGTCTGATGAAGTGTGTATTCTCTGCTGTTGTGTGTCTGATGAAGTGTGTATTCACTGCTGTTGTGTGTCTGATGAAGTGTGTATTCACTGCTGTTGTGTGTCTGATGAAGTGTGTATTCACTGCTGTTGTGTGTCTGATGAAGTGTGTATTCACTGCTGTTGTGTGTCTGATGAAGTGTGTATTCTCTGCTGTTGTGTGTCTGATGAAGTGTGTATTCACTGCTGTTGTGTGTCTGATGAAGTGTGTATTCTCTGCTGTTGTGTGTCTGATGAAGTGTGTATTCTCTGCTGTTGTGTGTCTGATGAAGTGTGTATTCTCTGCTGTTGTGTGTCTGATGAAGTGTGTATTCACTGCTGTTGTGTGTCTGATGAAGTGTGTATTCACTGCTGTTGTGTGTCTGATGAAGTGTGTATTCTCTGCTGTTGTGTGTCTGATGAAGTGTGTATTCACTGCTGTTGTGTGTCTGATGAAGTGTGTATTCTCTGCTGTTGTGTGTCTGATGAAGTGTGTATTCACTGCTGTTGTGTGTCTGATGAAGTGTGTATTCACTGCTGTTGTGTGTCTGATGGCCAGAGCTGCTCTCGTCAGCTGGTGACGGTGGATCTGAATCTGACCAGTGCTGAGTTCATCCAGTTCTACTTCATGTACGGCTGTATGATCGCGCCCAGCGGCCGGAACCAGGGCGTTCTGCTGGAGTTCAGTGGGAACGCTGGGATCAGCTGGAGTCTGCTGACCGAGATCTTCTACGACCAGTACAGCAAGCCTGAGTGAGTCTTGATCTCCATTCTTAAAACCCCAAGCTCAGTGTTGATCTCTGTCTTACTCACTGATTTAAATGGAAACTTAATAAGCTCATATGCCAAAAGTTCAGCGCACTTCTGCTTGAGAGAGTTCCCTATCAAAAGCTACAATCGATGCTGCGCTGCTTAGCGCATTGGGAACGTCTTTAATCGTGACCCGATGTGAATATAGTATGTAAACACGTCGATGGAATTGACCCAAAGTAATATAGCCTCGGTCGGTGACGTCATTGGCACACACCCGCGACACGAGGCTATAATTAGATGAGTCACAGGTGCATCGTCAGGTCTTTTGTCTTCAGAGACCTCTGTCAGTTTGGTGTGCAAGCATTTATCTCCTCTCTATCTACTACAGATCTTTGTTAGGACTTATTTAGTCTATCACTGGCAGTGTGCAGATTTATTTAGTCTATCACTGGCAGTGTGCAGATTTGATCTTTCTCATCTCTCAACAATCTAAAAAGATTTTAGAAAAAGTAAAAAAGAGAAAGAGAAATGAGTCAACAGAGTAAGCGCTGTGTCCCTCCATGTTCTCGTCCTATGTCATCGTGGGGCTCCTGAATGGATTTGGCTGACGAGCAAGAGACGGGTCCGCCCCTTTCGCTTGCTCGCTCACCAGATCCACAAGCACCCGGTGCTTCTTCGGCTCATGCAGGGGACGATGAGGAATCTCTTGGGTCTACGGACTTCGAGCAGCCAACCTCTGAGAGTTCCTCGCACGACGATAAATCCATCGAGGAATTACTCGAGGTGGTTACTCGCACGGTGGCCAGATTACAGCTTGACTGGGCTCGCGAACAAGAGACCCCCAAATGCAGTAAGCTTGAGGATAGGTTTCTGTCCGGTGGCAGGGGGGAGGGACCTCAACATCAGTCTCCCCTCTTCTTCGAGGACCTCCATGATGATCTAAGTCATGGAGAAAACCATATACCTCTCGTGTTTTTGTTCCCTCGACGTCGACCTTTTCGACTATCGTGGGTTCGTAGGCGCGGGGGTATGCGGAGATGCCTCAGGTTGAAGAGACGCTCTCGCCTGGGTCTACATCTTCGCTAAAGAGACCTACCCTCCCCACGAAGCCGTTCAGAACAACATCAGCTCTCGTGGGTAAAGCTGCAGGTCAGGCTGGTGCTGCGCTGCACATAATGGCTGTGTTACAGGCATACCAGGCTGACCTCTTGAAGGACTTGAGTGCAGGCACTTTCTCCCTCTAGCCTGTTTGGCGACTCGGTCAACACAGAAGTCACTAGGTTCAGAGAGGTTAAGAAACATGAGGAGGCGTTTGTTCAGTTCCTTCCTCGCCGCACTCAAGGGGAGGGGCCATCGGCCACCCGACCTCTCCCCGGTCCTTCAAGACCTAGGACAGGCTCATCGCGCTCAGCAACCTCCCAAGCCAGACCTCAGGACAATCATCAACAGAAAGAAGATGATTGTCAGTACCCCCAGTCTGGTGGGTGTAGCCCCCGCGGGACGGGAAGCACATTATATCTGACCGCCCCTCCTCGTTACCCCCACGAAACCTCTCCATCCCCGCCACCTCTGGTGCTTCGGGGGGCAGCGGTTTCCAGCAAAATGTTAGATGTTCCGTTGCTTCCTGCTTTCATCCAGGACACGGAACATCTAACATCCCCTCAAAAGAAAGTATTAAAGTTGATACCACTATCAGAAAGTCTGTCAGCGTGGAAACTTCTGCCAGGCGTTTCTGCTTGGGTATTAAGCACAGTAAAAATAGGATACAGAATCCAATTTATTTATCGTCCTCTGCGGTTCAACACCGTGGTCTCCACTTCCGTGAGACCGGAGCTGATGCATGTACGGTCACAAGAGCTACAAACTCTTCTGAGCAAAGAGGCCATAGAACATGTTCCTCTTCCAGAGAGGGAGCCGGGCTATTACAGCAGATACTTCCTGGTTCCCAAGAAGGATGGGGGGTTGCGTCCAATCTTAGATCTTCGAGGCTTAAACCGCACAGTCAAAGCGCTCAAGTTCAAGATTTTAACGTTCAAGGTGGTCGTGTCGCAAATTCAGCATCACGATTGGTTCGTCACGATCTATCTGAAGGACGCATATTTTCACATACAAATATTGCCACAACACAGGAAGTTCCTGAGGTTCGCTTTCGGGGGCGAAGCATACCAATTTCGGGTTCTTCCATTCGGCCTAGCCTTGTCACACCGCACGTACACAAAATGCATGGATGCAGCTCTGGCTCCACTAAGACTCCAGGGCATTCTCATTTTGAATTACATAGACGACTGGCTAATACTAGCACAATCGCAAAAGATGGCGGTTCAACACAAAGACATCATGCTAGCTCACATAGTTTCTCTAGGGTTGAGACTCAACACCAAGAAAAGTGTTCTTTCTCCTGCCCAGAGAACGACTTATCTCGGGATCAATTGGGATTCGATCACGATGCGGGCACAATTGTCTCCCGCTCGAATCGAGACCATTCAGCTAACTATGAGCATCTTGGGATGGGCCAAGATTGCACTGTTCGTCAGTACCAAAAATGTTTAGGTTTCATGGCCTCAGCATCCACTGTGATTCCTTTGGAGCTGTTGCACATGATACCGTTTCAGTTGTGGCTAAAGGCCAGGGGATTTCATCCAAGGGCCAATCCTCAAAGGCAAATAAAAGTGACGCGCAGAGGGCTTCGTACACTATCTCTGTGGCTCAGACCCCGGTTCCTTGCCTTGGGTCCCACTCTGGGGATGCCTTGTCATCGCAGATTGCTAATGACAGACGCCTCCCTGATGGGCTGGGGAGCGGTCTTAAGTGGTCGTCCAGCTCAAGGGGAATGGGAGGGTCATCAGCTCGATTGGCACATCAACTAGCCAGAGTTCGCCAGCAAGGGTCTTGCCTCTTACTGATAGCGGCGCATTGGCCGAACAGAGTATGGTTCTCGGGGATAATACCTCTCCTCGACGGCTCGCCATGGGCGATTCCGAAAAGGCGGGACCTTCTGTCCCAGGCGGAGGGTACGATATTCCATTCCAGGCCCGACCTGTGGAACCTTCATGTTTGGCCCCTGATGGGTACCAACTGAGGGGCACTGGGCTTTTGCCTGCCGTTATTGAGACCATTCTAATGCTAGGGCCTCCTCCACTAGAAAGAGTTATGCCAACAAATGTGGTGTTTTTGAAAGGTGGTGTGTTGTGCAGATCCGGTATCTATAGCATAATTTAACATTTGGTTTCTTTTCCAACCATTGAAGGAACATCTCCCACAAATAATTAATAAATTAATAATAAAAAACAGATCTCCACAGGTTTGTGAATGTGATGTGATGTTGTATGATGTGATCTCCGCAGGTTTGTGAATGTGATGTGATGTTGTATGATGTGTTCTCCGCAGGTTTGTGAATGTGATGTTGTATGATGTGTTCTCCGCAGGTTTGTGAATGTGATGTTGTATGATGTGTTCTCCGCAGGTTTGTGAATGTGATGTTGTATGATGTGTTCTCCGCAGGTTTGTGAATGTGATGTTGTATGATGTGTTCTCCGCAGGTTTGTGAATGTTCTGCTTCCGGCTGAGGCTCGGGTGGAGGGCGTCCGGATCCGCTGGTGGCAGCCTCAGCACGACGGGGCCGACCGCAGCGACTGGGCTCTGGATAATGTGCTGATCTCCGGCTCAGACGCTCACGCTCAGATCTCAGACACGTTTGGAGGAGTAGCTCTGCCCAGTCACGAGCGAGCGCCGGCCGACGGCACAGACACCAGCGCTACACCCCCTCATGAGGAGACCATCGGTACGAAACATGTCAGATTACTCTGGAGGACAGAGAGGTTCCTCACGGGTGTTTGGACATCTCTGATCTAGATGACAGAGAGGTTAACTCCTGCTGGGGGGACGAGAGCTTGCTCATGCTCAAACAGCAAAGATTGTGGAAAAAGCAGAATAGCTCATCTTTAAATGACTTGTTGATCTAAATGAGTTGTACATGAGCAGGTCGCGGGGTCACAGGGTCACAGGGTCACAGGGTCACGGGGCGTAACTCTCACTTCTTCTCTGTAGACAGCACTCATGTTCACTTGAATCTGTTTCCTTTCAGTGAGTGATCACTGGCTGTTTTCTGAAGACTGCTCCGTCAAGCGCTTCTGCAGTTCTCCAGACGGAGTCATGGTGTGCGGAAACACTGACGGACAGGAAGTTTACGCCGTCACACACGACATACTTCCTGCCAAAGGCTGGGTCATGCAGTTCAAGGTAAACGCTCACTAACACACACCTGCTGTCGTTGGTGTATCCGTGTAATAAGCGGGATAATGTACATCCAGCCGTCTCAGAATAAACCCCTTCAGGTGTGTGTGTTTGTGTGTGTGTGCGTGCGTGCGTGTGTGTGTGTGGATGCGTGTGTGTTATCTCAGAATAAACCCCTTCAGGTGTGTGTGTGTGTGTGTGTGGATGCGTGTGTGTTATCTCAGAATAAACCCCTTCAGGTGTGTGTGTTTGTGTGTGTGTGCGTGCGTGCGTGTGTGTGTGTGGATGCGTGTGTGTTATCTCAGAATAAACCCCTTCAGGTGTGTGTGTGTGTGTGTGTGTGTGTGTGTGTGTGTGTGTGTGTGTGTGTGTGTGTGTGTCATCTCAGAATAAACCCCTTCAGGCTGATGAAGACCTGATTCTGATCACCCTGTCGGGTTTATTCTGAGGTAACAACCGGCTGGATGTACATTATCTCTTACTTATAGATGAGAAACATGCCTAAGCTGACGAGTATTGACAGTGGTTGTGTGATGTTGTGTTGTGTGATGTTGTGTTGTGTGATGTTGTGTTGTGTGATGTTATGTTGTGTTGTGTGATGTTGTGTTGTGTGATGTTGTGTTGTGTGTTGTGTTGTGTGATGTTGTGTTGTGTTGTGTGTCAGATTGCGGTGGGCTGCAGTGCGCCGGAGAAGCCTGCGGAGAGACAGGTTCACGTTCAGTACTCGGTGAACTTCGGCGTGAGCTGGAAGTACCTGGTGCCTCAGTGTTTGCCGGCGGACCCGCGCTGTGCAGGACAGGTGTCCCAGCCGTCGGTGTTCTTCCCTGCCGACGGGTGGAGGCGAGCCGTCTATCCTCTGCCCGACAGCCTCGCAGACACGTGAGATACTTTTCATTTTGGATTTGGATCTCCTGTATAATTATTTTTTTAATTATTTGTATTTTATTGTTTCCTTTGATGCTATTATGAATGTAATAGATAATAGGTGAATTCATTGTGATCCTCTATATGTGTGTGTTGTTATAGAACGGTGCGCTTCCGCTTCTATCAGATGCACTCGGATCTGCAGTGGGCGCTGGAGAACTTCTACATCGGCCCTGCGTGTGAGAAACACTGTGGAGGTCATGGAGACTGTCTGGACCAGCAGTGCCTGTGTGACCCGGGCTTCTCTGGGCCCAGCTGTTACGCCAGTGCCACACTGAAGGTACACCACACACACACACGCACACACACCATCACAGACACCACACACACGCACACACACCATCACAGATACCACACACACCATCACACACTATCTCACACACCTCACTCTCTCGCTGTCCCCCGCAGGCGTCGCTGAAGGAGCGCTTCGAGTGGGTCGGGGCCCGCGGGCCGCAGTGGCAGGCGCTGGAGGGCGGGTCTCCCTGTACGGACTGTGGGGTTCTGGTGGAGGGAACGGCTCTGTACTTCAGCGGGGCCGGGGCCCGACAGGCCGTCACCAGAGATCTGGACCTGCGCGGGGCGAAGTAACTACAAACAAACTACACACGTCACACACACATAACATTCTCGGCCCTATTTTAACAATCTAAGTGCATGGTCTAAAGCGCACGGCGCAAGTGCAAATCCACTTTTGCTAGTTTAACGACAGGAAAAATGGACGGCGCTCCCGGCGCATGGTCTAAAATGGTCGTCTCTATTCTCTTAATGAGTAATGGGTGTCCCGTTTTTTGAGGTCCGTTCTTCTGTCACGGTGTGGTGTAGGTAGAAGATAGGCGAACAGGCAAAGAGCTCCAATACAAACGTTTACTTAAATTAAACTCACACAGGTACAGGGATCATGGGTTGAAGGTACACTCGCACTAGGTTCAATGAAACATAGACGAGAACGGACCAAGACAGAGGGAGAACACAGGGTATAAATGCATGGGCAAACAAATGGAGATGACGAGTGAATAACAAGGAACAGGTGAATGAAATGACTAATCAACAGACTGGGGAAAACTGATCACAGGACTAAACCAAAATGCTGCGCCATTGACTTTAGGCCAGGATTTTGTTGGTCAACGGCTCAGTCTATTTTAGTTTCCTCAAAATAGCAACGGTCCATCAATGCGCCGGAACACACACCTGGTCTCAGAGCAGCGGCCCATTGGTGCACTGATGGTGCAAATGCATTTGCTATTTAAACAACTAGCGCAGGACGTAAAAAATACTGCGTCAGGCTGAAACTAGCAGAACACACTTGCGCTGGGTGTAGGATAGGCCCACTGTATATCAGTCTCACATACATCAACAGCTTCTTCTGACGGCCTCAGATCTCAGAGAGATGCTGTGATGCTGACCTGTGTAGACACTACACGTTATGCTTTACAGAACGTTCCCAACACACTCCTGTTGTGGTTA
The DNA here is from genome assembly GCF_949152265.1 of Phoxinus phoxinus. Classification (NCBI taxonomy): domain Eukaryota; kingdom Metazoa; phylum Chordata; class Actinopteri; order Cypriniformes; family Leuciscidae; genus Phoxinus; species Phoxinus phoxinus. The sequence continues at coordinate 692,018 of NC_136883.1, forward strand.
GACAGGAAAGTTTTCTTTACGGAAGTAGGATACATTTCCCCCTAGAATGTTCATGAAGCAGAGCACATCAATAATGAATAAACAATAAGCAAACAAATCTCCGTTAACCTCAGGCTCTCTTCAGTGTGAGCCGGGAACAACTAAATGACTTTTACTTGTAAATGACTTTCTGTGGAAGACAGACTTTCTGTGACTCATGCAGATATACCGTATTAAAGGAAAACAAAGCCACACATTTATGAGGCTTTTATGCTTTTCACTTAATCCTGGTTTAAAATGTTCAGCTATAAAGTTAGATTTATTTATGATTATTATAATCAAGTCTGATCTAACTTCTACATTGTATTTAATGCTGTATTACGCTAATGTCAGCCATGTAATTCTGCAATATTTAGTTTATGATTATGAAAAATTTAACATTTAAAGCTAGATTAAAATTAAAAAAAGGTTTGTTTAAAACCTCAAAAAATAATTAGGGAATGTTTATTACAAAACAAAAAAATTCCTGGAATGTTCTGTAAATGTTATTTTATGTTTGTAATAAAAAAAAATTAAAACATTTATAGATTGTGATTATTTTGGTTACCAAGTACACATTACTGCATGTGTTTTACTGCAATGGGAATGTTGTGTGTTTGCCGTGTTCATGTTTCTGGGTCTGTAAGAGGCAGTCACTGCAAGTGTATTCTCTTATTAATAACATGTTCCTGTTCCAGATTTGTGGAGTATTGGGCTAAAATCGGCAGTGAGGAGAATGTTACGCTGTGTCATCGCCCAACCTGTCGGAAAGAGGGCGTCTTGTTGGATTATTCTATTGATGGAGGTATGTTTCATTCGTAAAAACACAAACACACAATAATTCTCATATTCACTTTTATCAAAGAGGCCATATTATGCCCTTCCTCAAAGCCTTTAGTTCCTGTCTCTATGAAGCCCCTCCTTCTGAAAAGTACACTGTGCTCTGATTGGTCGGCTGGAGCAGTGTGTTGTGATTGGTCGAGCGCTTCGAGTGTGTTTGGGAAATGTCCCGCCCCTTACCATAACCGCCAGTTTAACACACTACTAACTAACTTAACCAGGCCCCGCCCCTTTATATTGTGTATATTGTGAATATTGTGACGTGTTTGTTTCCGGAAGAAACTCGAGACTACAATGGAGGCGTTTCAGGAGCTCAGAAACACTGACACTGATATAGAGAATAAATCAAACAGCAACACTACTCACTGAAGACAGATTTATGATGTCCTCATGTCCTCTTTGTAAGGTGTGTCCTGGACGCTGCTCCATGAGATGGACTATCAGAAGTACGTGTCGGTGAGGAGAGATTACATCGTGCTGCCGGAGAGAGCTCTGAGCAACGGCACGCGTCTGCGCTGGTGGCAGCCGTTCTCTCTACGCTCCGGCCTGGTCCGGCCCAGTTCTGACCGAGCTCAGTGGGCTTTAGACAACATCCTCGCGGGAGGGTCCGACATCAACCCCAGCTCCCTGCTGGACACCTTCGATGACGGTCAGTCGGCATGTGGTATTCCACTAGTGTCCTGAAGTTAATCTCTCCACATTCTTTGTTCAAGTTCCCTCACAGTCCTGATAGGGCCACAGTCCTGATACACCTCAGTATTCTTGATGATTCACACATACAGCTTTCTTACGCAAAACATGTCTTACAAAATTTAAATCAATATATTGTTTTATGTGAATGATTGGGCAGGATGATTTTCACATCGCTTTGAAGCAAAAACTCTAAGACTGCATGATATAATTTTCAAAAGTCTTGTGAACAAATAATCAGTATGGGTTTTATGGCCTTATTTCATTTTGTTTTGTTTTTCACAAACCACGCATAAACGTAATTTTCTCAAAACTAAAATGTTTTACATACATGCTGCTCACATGAGATTGTAGCAGAGTTTGTGCTGAATCCAGTGTAATCGCTTACGCCATGAGAATGTCACAAGCAACAGAAATGAGCACAGATGTCAGAGCATGTCAGAACACCTCAGACGCAGAGGGTTAACTCAGTGACCCTAGAGTCGTGAGATGCATGTTTCGTAACGTGATGTTGTCGTTCCTCAGAGGGCGTCTCTCACGAGGAGAGCTGGAGCTTCTATCCCAACGCTGTTCGCACGGCCGGCTTCTGCGGGAACCCCTCGTTCCACTTATACTGGCCCAACAAGAACCAAGACGGCTCACACAACATCCTGGCAACCCGTGAGCTCATCGTTCAGCCTGGATACATCTTACAGTTCAAGGTTCCAGCTCAAGATGATTGATGTCACTCAGGTTTCTCGTATAAACACACACATATGTGCAGTGACACGGGTCTTTGTCCACTTCAGATCGTGGTCGGCTGTGAGGCAGACAGATGTGATGACCACCATTCAGTGCTTCTACAGTACAGGAAGGATGCCAGGTGAGTGTGTGTGTGTGTGTGTGTGTGTGTGTGTGTGTGTGTGTGTGTGCGTGTGTGTGTGTGTGTGTGTGTGTGTGTGTGTGTGTGTGTGTCTGTGTGTGTGTGTGTGTGTGTGTGTGTGTGTTCTCAGAGTAATGGACTAACGTTATTCCAGCAACGTTAACAGAACATTCATTCAAAGTTATCTGTTGTCTTTAATAATGTCTCAAAACATCAGCACAAAAACATTATTTATACATTTTTCATCTAACATTTTTTAAATGTTGCTACTTGTTTCAGAACGTTCAGAGAACATTCAAAAGTAACGTTCCCATATAGTTTGAAGGATAATAAAAATTAAATGTTCCCTTAACAGTGCTGTATGTAACCTTTTGTCTGTACTAAAGCATAAAAATACCATAATATGTTTGCAGATATTTAGGAAACATGATGAGTTCACATACTCGTTTCTCTGCAACGTTACAGTGACTCCGCCCTCTGCCAATTTACCCAATAGTGTTTCGACACCCAGGGTTGCCAGTCGGCAGAAACAACCCTATCCAATCAGTTCCCGTTTCAAACCGCCAGCTGTCAATCTTACACTGCAGTTGTTTGTAAAACGTTTTGTTCATTTTTTTAAAGATGTTTTGTACATTCAGAGATCATTCTGAAATAATATTTCCACAGCTTAATGGGAACGTTGGCTAACTGCAGGGTTATTCCAGTTTGCAGCCATTGTTATTTCCATTTTGCACGTGTGTCTGTGTACAGTGTAGAAATAGAAAGTAAGTGGTAATATGTTGTCTTCCACAGGTCAGACATGTGGCAGTTAGTCCAGTCCGCCTGTCTCCCGTCATCCGTCAACAACATGGGCTGCTCACCTTTCCAGTTCCACGAGTCCACGATCTACAGTCCGGTCAACAGTTCGGCATGGACCAGAGTCACCATTCAGCTGCCTGACCATGTGTCCTCCGGGTACGGCTTATTGGTTCCCCTATAAATGATCCCTTTCACGCCCTTCTTCAGAGTCTTTATTTGATGTGTGTGTGTGTGTGTGTGTGTTCAGTGCGACTCAGTTCCGCTGGATTCAGCACGAGGCGGCCGGCGAGCGCTCCAGCTGGGGTGTGGATCACGTGTACATCGGGGAAGCGTGTCCCGGTCTGTGCAACGGTCACGGGTATTGTACCAGCGGACCCGTCTGCATCTGCGATGAAGGCCATCATGGTGGGTATCACTTTCTCTGACTCCGTGATGTTTCCAGTACGACAGAACCCACAGGACCAGGTCTTGTCTTCCTCAGGTGACGACTGCTCTCTGTCCAGCACTGACCTGCCCAGCTCCATCAAGGATAACTTCGAGTCGGGCTCGGTGTCTCCGGAGAGCTGGAGTGAGATTCAGGGTGGTGGAGTGGGCAGTGGATGCGGTCAGCTTTCTCCTCACGCTCACGGAGACTCGCTGTACTTCAACGGTTGCAAGATGAGACAGGCCATCACTAGACCTCTGGATCTGACCCGCGCCAGGTAGAGCAGAACATCCATCCAAGATCAGTGTTGGGGAAAGATACTTTGAAAACTAATGTGTTACAATATTGCATTACTCCGTTAAAAAGTAACTAATTGCGTTACTTAGTTCCTTTTTTTAGAAAAGTAATGTTACAATATTGAGCTACTCCCTTAAAAAGTAGCTAATTGTGTTACTTTCTTTAGAAAAGTAAGGCGTTACGTTACTTTTGCGTTACTTTTTTTCACCTGGGCTGGGCAAATGTAAAGACCCTTTCACACCAAAAGTGAAATAATAAGCCTCAGACTGAAGGAAATGCAGATTTACTCCTGTACAGTAGTATACATTAAAGTACAGTTGGTACAGTAACTGTAGAGTACAGTAGAGTACAGTAATGTACAGTACAGTAGATGTAGAGTATAGTAGAGTACAGTAGATATAGAGTACAGTAGAGTACAGTAGATGTAGAGTACAGTAATGTACAGTACAGTAGATGTAGAGTATAGTAGAGTACAGTAGATGTAGAGTACAGCAATGTACAGTGTAGTACAGTAAAGTACAGTAGATGTAGAGTACAGTAAAGTACAGTAGATGTAGAGTACAGTAGAGTACAGTAGATGTAGAGTACAGTAATGTACAGTAGATGTAGAGTACAGTAAAGTACAGTAGATGTAGAGTACAGTAGATGTAGAGTACAGTAAAGTACAGTAGATGTAGAGTACAGTAAAGTACAGTAGATGTAGAGTACAGTAGAGTACAGTAGATGTAGAGTACAGTAATGTACAGTACAGTAGACGTGGAGTACAGTAGAGTACAGTAGGTGTAGATTACAGTAGATATAGAGTACAGTAATGTACAGTAGATGTAGAGTACAGCCATGTACAGTAGAGTACAGTAAAGTACAGTAGATGTAGAGAACAGTAAAGTACAGTAGATACAGAGTATAGCAGAGTACAGTAGATGTAGAGTACAGTAGATGTATAGTACAGTTAAGTACAGTAGTGTACAGTAGAGTACAGTAGAGTACAGTAATGTACAGTATAGTACAGTAAAGTACAGTAGATGTAGATTACAGTAAAGTACAGTAGATACAGAGTATAGCAGAGTACAGTAGATGTAGAGTACAGTAGATGTATAGTACAGTTAAGTACAGTAGCGTACAGTAGAGTACAGTAGATGTATAGTACAGTTAAGTACAGTAGGTGTAGAGTACAGTAGAGTACAGTATATGTAGAGTACAGTTAAGTACAGTAGTGTACAGTAGTGTACAAGGCAAGGCAAGGCAAGTTTATTTATATAGCACATTTCATACACAGTGGTAATTCAAAGTGCTTTACATAGAAGAAATAAAAATAAAAATAATTACATAGATAATAAAAGAAATAAGAATAATTAAAACAGTTTAGAAAATAAAATACAGTGCAAACAGTCGGACGAACAGTGGCACAGTGCTCATTCAGTAAATGCAAAGCTAAACAGTGGTAATTCAAAGTGCTTTACATAGAAGAAATTAAAATAATCAAAAGAAATAAGAATAATTAAAACCGTGTCTGAGATGGAAGTGATTGAGCAGGTTTGCGGTGCCACTGGACCTACAATCCAGGGACGTCCTCTGCTGGGGTGGTGTACCACACCAGTATTGCCCCACTGGGCCCCCACAGAGCACGTTTCACTTTTGCTGTTTTAAACAAACAGCGAACCTCTATACTCTCCATAGTATAGATAATCTTCACTCGCCTCGTCGGAGTGAAGCTCTCCCGTTCCCCTTCAAAATCTCTTCCAATCAGACAGCCCTGATAATTAATAATCACCCCTATCTGAGATGGAAGCGATTGAGCAGGTTTGCGGTGCCACTGGACCTAATCCAGGGACGTCCTCTGCTGGGGTGGTGTACCACACCAGTATTGCCCCACTGGGCCCCCACAGAGCACGTTTCACTTTTGCTGTTTTAAACAAACAGCGAACCTCTATACTCTCCATAGTATAGATAATCTTCACTCGCCTCGTCGGAGTGAAGCTCTCCCGTTCCCCTTCAAAATCTCTTCCAATCAGACAGCCCTAAAAATTAATAAAATCTTCCTGAATCACAGTTTGGAAAAAAAAAAAGAAAAAAAAAAAAAAAAAAAAAAAAAAAAAAAATACAGTGCAAACAGTCGGACGTATTTTATATCGACCGGTAGCTATTATAGATCTTTCTTTTAAAAGGATCTTCTTACGACTTACATGCATCAACTTTCTTTTCTCTTTCAATCTTCTTACGACTTGCCATGTATCAACTTTCTATTCTCTTTCAATCTTCTTACCATCTATCAACTTTCTATTCTCTTTCAATCTTCTTACCATCTATCAACTTTCTATTCTCTTTCAATCTTCTTACGACTTGCCATGTATCAACTTTCTTTTCTCTTTCAATCTTCTTACCATCTATCAACTTTCTATTCTCTTTCAATCTTCTTACGACTTGCCATGTATCAACTTTCTTTTCTCTTTCAATCTTCTTACCATCTATCAACTTTCTATTCTCTTTCAATCTTCTTACGACTTGCCATCTATCAACTTTCTATTCTCTTTCAATCTTCTTACGACTTGCCATCTATCAACTTCCTTTTCTCTTTCAATCTTCTTACGACTTGCCATCTATCAACTTCCTTTTCTCTTTCAATCTTCTTACGACTTCCCTGTATCAACTTTCTATTCTCTTTCAATCTTCTTTAATTCTTTAATTCTATCAACTTTCTATTCTCTTTCAATCTTCTTACGACTTCCCTGTATCAACTTTCTTTTCTCTTTCATTTACTTGCACATTCTTTTCACTTTCCTTAGCCCAGCATTCACATTCTTAGCTCTTTCTCAGACTAAAACTTTAATATCGAACAGTGGCACAATGCTCATTCAGTAAATGCAAAGCTAAACAGATGTGTTTTGAGTCTGGATTTGAATGTGGCTACTGTAGGAGCACACCTGATCTCTTCTGGAAGCTGGTTCCAGCTGCGGCTGGCATAATAGCTAAAAGCGGACTCTCCTTGCTTTGAGTGAACCCTTGGTATTTCTAGTTGATGTGATCCTTGTAGATTCAGAATTATTTCTCTTTTCCCCGGTATTGATTCACGGGACGAGACACCAGTTATCTTGCCAAGAAAAATCTTTTATTCTTATATGTCAGGAGAGAAACTTTGAGAAGATGTTGTATTCACGCCAGGTCTATGCGTTTCCGTGTTTCTCTGAAGTGGTACAGTGAAATTCAGCTTATATACATCACAGACAGACTTACAGCTTCCATTTAAGGTAACAAACATGTTGCTTTGAGCTTTTTAAAATTGGAACGTAGCCTATATGTCATCTTCAACATGTCACACTCCACTCCCATATTAAGAACTATCCTTGTTGTTTACTTTGGTGATATGCTTGCATCAGTGGAAACTGTTGTACACTGTACACCCTTAGCAGAATATAGCTTCCCTCTGTCTGACATGTGATCCTCACATCATGCTATCTATAGTTTCTTCATGCATTCAAACACATGCATTTAAACTCCATAAGATAATACAACTGATCATGAATACCAATAAAGAATAATAATACAGATACACACTATTAATACTGAAATTATATTAAAAGATGAAATTTTAGATCTTCATTTCCCTCCACTGGAACTACGGCCGTAAGTTCCACACCATCAATCCCAGGTGGCCAACCTATAGAAGTGATAGTGAGGAGAAGAAATAGCAGACCAAGAAAAAGATAGAAAGGACAGAAGAATAGAAACAGAAAAGAAAAAAACAACAACAAACACAACAAAAACAACAAAGACCCCTTCCCAGGTTATGTTCCCGCATACTATGTGTCATTTAACGTCTATGTGTACGCATTTAAAATGACCCCAAACAACTAAAAAAAGAAAAATTAATAAGTCTTCACCGATGCCTTGACTCGTTAAGTAAGTACTTAACTACTTCAAGTTCCCGGCTCCAAAATAATAAACTAAAATAAACGTTGATGTTAAAGGATCCTATCCCTCGGGGTTGAAAATCAGTAAGCGGGTGTTCATTGTTTGTGAGGTTGTGTTTTGTAAGTAATGTAGCATGTAAAATCTCCTATTTCACACTGTATGTCCCATTCTTGGTTCTATCCATTTGGTTAGAAATAATCAATTTGACAGGTTTGGTACTTTTCCTTCCAGTAACACATATCATGAATTGTATTGCTAACATGAACACAAGAACTCCTACCATAGTCAAAACTATCCAATCCGACCATGATAAATTCCCTAGGATTCGTGTTAGTTTCCTCTCAGACATTAATTTAGCTACTCCATTTGCTACGATAACATGACCCATTGCTTGAATTCCCTCCTCTTGAGCTGCTTTTACACTCTTTTTAACTATTCTAATCATCTCAAAGAGTTCATAATTCCGTTCTTCTACTAAATCATTATTCCACCATTGTGGCTCCAACTGCAACAGTTGCACATGTGGAACATGAATTCCTCCCAAGTGAAGAGGATAGAGAATCTCAAGGCAAAATGGATCAGGAGGAATTGGACACAACTTCCCTCCGTATATCATATTTTCACTTATTCCATCATGTAATATACACCACTGTGCTTCTGACACCTGCCATGCACCTGTGGCTTGATCTAAAGGAACTACTTCCCAAACTGCAGAACCATTAAGAGATAGACTAAACATTGTAGAACATGAGCAAATTACCCACTCATGTTCCTCAACACAACAATCTGTGGTAGAAATCATTGGTGTGTCACCTTCAGCCCAATATCCATTCCTACCTAATCTAATTACTGAATTTCCTTGTCTAACCCCCATAGATTGGAATTGCCTGACTGTCATAATATTACGTTTCCCATATTGAGGCCATATCATAATCAAAGGTAACATCCCAGAACCTGACAACGAATTTTCATTAATAGCGATTTTAACTAATGGAATATGTTTAGCAGACGTTAAATTAAGTTGTTTACCGAAAACCACTAACAAAGATTCTGTTATTCGCTCAGGAATTTGTCCCATTCGAATAACTTGAATATCCTCTACCATCTGATCCTTTAGATTCTGGGCTAAGAATAAACACGCCGCACGATGTGTCTCAAAATTAGATGATTTTGTTAATGCATCTGCCAATTCCTTCGCTGCGTTATTAAGATGCTGACCCGCTGCTATAATATGCAGAGAACCTTGAAGAGCCTCAGTGAGTCCTTTCCCAGTCATTGTTCCCACCCACTGAGTATACTCGCTTAGTTGATTAAGTTGAGCAGTATTACTAATTGAATTGACAGAACCAAATACCCCCGCTATGTCTCCCCATATACTTCTAGGTTTACGATATTTACTACTCAGAGGATTTTTAGAGGTATAATACTTAATTTCTTTTTCCAACCAACTTCTTATTTGTGTAAAATTACCACAATAAGACTGATCAAAAACAGTAAGAAGGGATTGCAAATTATAATTAATGCGTTGTCGCACCATATGGGCTTCATTTATCAAGGTTTTTGTTTCTTTTGCCAACAAAATACCATGAGCTGGTGCAATAGTTGTATTTGGGCATGTTGTAGCTTTGTTTGTCTTTTCCGCAGACAGATAAAAACACCTTCCAATTTCCCCAGTTTCTAGCTCAGTCTCACAATATTCATTCTCATCTTCTGAATGCCATACTCGTGCATAATTTCCCTTGAATCTTGTTGTTCTTGAGGAAGTATCCCACAGAAACCCTTCACATGGTACCACTATGGGATAAATACACCCTTGGGCCAATGAGTCCCATATTGTAAGCATGTGAGTACGATTCATAACGAAATTAATTTCCACATTAGTAGATGTTATGAGGTCTAACCCCACAACTTCGCATTGTTCTTTTGAACAAATATCTCGTCTTTGAGCACTACCAATATACCCCCCGTCTTTTACCGGCCAAATTACTCTGCTTTTGTAACATTGATGGTAAAAGTTACATCCTCCAAAGATGTCCTTACGATATTTAGCAAGGTCTTTATCATTATGTGGTACCCAATCCCATAATCCCCATCTGGAAATAAAGGGTAGAGTAAAATGTTGACCAGATTTCAGAGTTGTATTCCGAGTGATTCCTTGAACTCGAGGAGTCCATAAAGCTTGGCTTCCTTGATAAATGCCAAGTAAAATTAAAAATAAGCATACCATTGTCGTTGGGTATCGAGAATAACTTGCAACCATCTCTAATCAATGTCAATGGAATTGATTCCTGAAATGGAAGCAGAGAAATAATTAACATCACTTCTTTATTCCCAGTCTTTAAAACTAATGGATGAACATTGTTCAATTTCAGGCCATAAGCTATCATTATCATTTTGTTCATTCACTAGGCAAGGTTTAACTTGTGACCAATGATACCATCTATCTGTCCCTACACCCTTTCCTTTAAGGCAAACACTTGTATCAGTAGTTAAGAGTATCTCATATGGTCCCTCCCATCGAGGCTCTAAACCTTTCCTAAAAATTCGTTTGATCATAACAAAACTGCCTAACTCGGGAATGTGTGGAATATCAGTAGTGGTGTGTTTTTCATCCCATCGCTGTTGAGCTTCTCGCACTTTCTTATTATTGTCTTTAGTAGCTTTATCCAGCATTGCGAGATAGCGTCGTAACTTTTCTTGGAACAAAGTAGAGTCCCCTCCTGTTCCCGCAGGTGGCGGAGCATCATGAGGTAGAACCATTGCTCTTCCGGTCATTAGTTCAAAAGGGGTTAGTCCTGTAACTCTGTTTGGAGTTGCTCTCAAGTTCCACAGAATAGCAGGTAATAACTTATGCCACCCTTGGCCAGTTTGCAGAATGGCTTTGGTAAGAGCGGTTTTCAACGATCGGTTCATTCTCTCGACCAGCCCCGAACTCTCCGGCCTGTAGGGGATGTGGAATTTCTGTTTAATCCCCATCAACTTCATTGCTTCCTTCATCAATTTCCCAGTGAAATGAGTTCCATTGTCAGAATCAAGTTCATATGGAAGACCCCAGCGAGGAAAAACTTCTTCCACCATTACTCGTGCTGTCGCTTCAGCAGTGCAAGTTTTTGTCGGGAATGCTTCCACCCACCTGGTAAATCTGTCCATGATTACAAGAATGTATTGATACCCTCCACTGGGTGATAAAGGTCCTGTGAAATCAATTTGGAGATGCGTCCATGGACCTGTTGGTCTGGGTGCATGTGACATTCGCACCTTTACAGATTTTCCCACATTTGCCTTCAGGCAGATCAAGCATCTCCTACAGTAATCATCAATGTCTCTCATCATTCGTGGCCACCACCAAGTCTCACTGATTTGAGCTTTCATTGCTTTTGCTCCAGCATGTACTTTTCCATGATACAGCTGCATTAGTTCTCTTCTTGTTCCGATAGGCATCACCACTTGTCCTGTTGGAATTCTCCAGATACCTTGATCATCCTCTTTTGCACCTGTCTTTGTGCTCCGTTAGGAACTGGTTCAAAGCTCTATGAAATACAACAGGAGAAAGATTAAGACCTTGTGGGAGTCTATTCCAAACATACTGTTTTGCGCCCACTGTAAAGGCCAATTTCTCTTGAGATCTTTCGTCAATAGGTATAGACCAGAAAGCCGACAGTACATCTAGTACCGTAAATATTTTAGCATTACCTGGAATATCATTCAAAATGGTGGCAGGATTGGCCACAATAGGATGCGGTTTTGGTGTTACACTGTTAAGTCTTGTGTAATCAATAGTTAGTCGCCATGAGTTATCGGATTTCCTGACAGGCCAGACAGGACTATTAGTGGTAGATGAAGTTTGTCTGATGATTCCTTCAGCTTCCAAGTCTGCCACTATCTCCTCCACGGCTTGTCTTGCTTCAGGTCGGATGGGGTATTGTTTATGAGGGGCATGTATCGGTCCTTCAATAACAATGGGATCAATGTTGGCTTTGCCACAATCCAATTTGTGTTTAGCCCAGACATCCGGATATACACTGCACAGAAGACCCCACACACCGTCTTTTCCCCAGTCTCTGATAATTGGTTTTGCTGTACCAACAGACCTTAGGTTACATGTGCGATCTTCGTGTGGTATTATCCCAGCTGTTGTAGCGATCTGACGACTGTCTGTGAATATGATCATGTTTAACAATGGAAGAATGTCCATGCCAATAAGGCTTCCTTGTGAATTTGGCCCCACCCAGAAAGATGTCCATAAGACTTCATCTTCATGTATTTGCAAAGGAACTTGAATACTTTTGTGAAATTTTGTGATACCTCCTCCAACTCCTTCAACTTCCATTGTTTCATCTGTTGTAGGTAAGTTCAAATCTGTTATTGAAATTGCTGCTCCTGTGTCAACCAAAATGTCACATGGGTGGCCCCCTATTAATGCATTGATGAAAAGGCGATTGTCTCTTTTCTTACCAAAACAGGGGGCCGCTGATTCCTATTGCGGACGCATAATCCCCTCAATGAGCTGACGGACTTGTGCTTCAGTCCACGTCTTCCCTTGAGAGGTTTCATCATGGTTTTTTACACTGGCCTGTTTAAATGATTGACCTTGACCTTCTGCTCCACCTCCTTTAGCCCAGCAATCTCTTCTGACGTGTCCAGGCTTTCCACAATGGAGGCAAACAATCATCTTTTTCCTTGTATCCATGTTGTATTGAGCTGTTGCCACTCCTCTTCGATATGGCTTGTTTCCTTCTTCTTTGTTTGATCTCATAGCCATTTCTAAGCGGCCAGCCCATTGCATAATTTGATCAAATGTCTCACCTGGATTGACTCCAAGTGATAAGGCTTGTTGGTATTTTGCGCTAAGTCCATCCACAAGTGTGTCAGTGAACTGTACATCATCTCTGTCAGGTTGTTTCTTGGCACAGAGAGCCCATCTCTCATAAGAATTCCACTTACGTAGAGCATATTCATCTGGAGATTCATCATCCTTTTGCTTAATCAATGTCACTAATGTGAAAGGAATTTTACCGCTGCCCAAGATTTCTTGGATTTCTTTTCGGAACTCATCTAATGCTTGCCAAAGACCCAGTGGTCGTCCCTGGCCATCAACCCACAAGTCTATCCATTGGGCTGTTGTGATCGATGCTGGCAAGCGTTCCCATCTGTCTCTTGGGATTTTTGCCTTTACAATGGTGTGTATGTCTTTTAATGTCATTTGATGAGCTTCGACTAATGAGTCTAATTCTCGCCAAAACTCTGTGTTTGGATCTTGTCTCTTCAGAGGAGGCAGGGCTGTGAGAATGGCTTGACGTTCTCCTGGTGTGAATGGTCTCTCTTCTGTCATCAGTTCAGATCCTTCCCTTTTAACAGCAGGTGAAGAAAATTCAGGTCCAATTTTGTCAACAGTGATCATGTCGTCATCTCTCGTCTCCTCACCCCAGTCCGATCCATAATTACGAGCTGGTGTACCTCGCAACATGTCTCTGTTTGGCTGAACTGATTTAGATCTCATTATTATTGGAGCGGCTTGTGCAGATGCAATATACATTTTGTCAACTGGACCTCCATTTGATCTCGAAGCTTGAGGCTGTATCAGAGGTTTAGATGAATCTATATATTGTTCAGGCAAAACTGGATAAATTGGGTTGTAAGGGGGCGGCGTTACAGTTGTTGCAGATTTCACTGGTGCTTGAGAATATTTCTTTTCAGCTTCAGTTATTATATTTGTCCAATCTGGATCAAATGAATCATTACTGGTTGTATTTTCTCCATCTGAACATTTAATGGACATAATTTTGTTCAATTTGTTATATGCTTCAATTTGAGGTTTCATGGCTTCGACAAGTGGAGTTGGGCACCCATCAATACCGCAACAAATTCCACCTTGTTTTAAAATCCAATGTGCGGCAAGGATTGGAAACACTTTTGACTTGATGGAGTCTTTCTGGGACTCAAACCAGCTTAACTGCACATCTATAGATGCGTTAATGTCCAATCCTTTCTTCAAAAACTTAGCTTGCTTTTTATTTTTCCTTTCCAGGTACCAAGCAGATATTGTTCTGCTATTATAGGCACTTGCCATTGCAGAGTATTTGTCACTCTGTGTCACTCTGTGTCTTGTATGCTCAAAACAGCAGGGCTATTTTTGTGTGCGTGGGTGTGTGTGTGTGTGTGTGTGTGTATGTATGTATGTGTGTGTGTGTGTGTGTGTGAATTCCAGGGGAGGCCCTCTGCTGCTCTCCCTCTGCTTTTCTCCCTCTGCTTTTCTCCCTTTCCACCTGGCGTCTTTTACTCAAGAACAAAAAAGGGAAAAAGGAAACAAAAAACAGAAACAAAAAGGTTAACTCTAATAATTTATGTTTTCTTTGTTTGCTTGTCTCAGATCAATTGATTGATTTGTTTTTCCTACATATAATTTTATTTTATTTTTAAAAGTTGCTCTCAGATCAGTCAACCTCCTCAAACACTGAACAGCTTCATTGTCAAAAATTAGAATGCATGCGATTCTAGCTCCTTTTACATTGATTCCCTTCTTCTAAGGGTTCAATCCTCTGCGTATTTAAACGTTTTAGGGTTTCTTTGTATCTCTATATACTGCACTGAGCTAACCCGGAGCACAGACCCGCCACTTTAAACCGCTATAAATCACCGCTTGTCACACTATCCTCGTCCCCTTCTGAAACGATTCTTCGGTGTGTTGAAATATGTAGAGAAAAATCTGCCCTCGGTTTTTACAGTCTCATCATATTCAACCACCTCCCAGTCATAACAAGCTAATTGCTAAATCGCCTTACAGCTAATTCTACAAATTTGACAAATGGCCTTTTTCTAACAAAGGTCCATTTTCTAAAGTCTTTTCAAAAATTAAAAAGACTTCCCCAGCTTCATTCAATATTTCAGAGGTTTACTGACCAGAGCAACTCAAATAAGTCACATCAAATTCAAATTATTTAATTATTTTCCTTTTTTCTGACACATATATATTCATTGGCAACACAACTGGTACTTTGAATCACACAGTTCTTTTAAGCAGTTTCAGTCAATGTCTAATCACCAGGCAGACTTATAATTATTTAGAATAAAATAAAGTCTTACCTGAAATGATGAGACAAATGCCCGATCAGCATCCTGTTCGTGACGCCAAAATGTAGATTCAGAATTATTTCTCTTTTCCCCGGTATTGATTCACGGGACGAGACACCAGTTATCTTGCCAAGAAAAATCTTTTATTCTTATATGTCAGGAGAGAAACTTTGAGAAGATGTTGTATTCACGCCAGGTCTATGCGTTTCCGTGTTTCTCTGAAGTGGTACAGTGAAATTCAGCTTATATACATCACAGACAGACTTACAGCTTCCATTTAAGGTAACAAACATGTTGCTTTGAGCTTTTTAAAATTGGAACGTAGCCTATATGTCATCTTCAACATGTCACACTCCACTCCCATATTAAGAACTATCCTTGTTGTTTACTTTGGTGATATGCTTGCATCAGTGGAAACTGTTGTACACTGTACACCCTTAGCAGAATATAGCTTCCCTCTGTCTGACATGTGATCCTCACATCATGCTATCTATAGTTTCTTCATGCATTCAAACACATGCATTTAAACTCCATAAGATAATACAACTGATCATGAATACCAATAAAGAATAATAATACAGATACACACTATTAATACTGAAATTATATTAAAAGATGAAATTTTAGATCTTCAATCCTAATGATCTGAGTGATCTGTTGGGTTTATATTCAGTGAGCATATCTGCAATGTATTTAGGACCTAGGCCATTAAATGATTTATATACCAGTAATAATACTTTAAAATCAATCCTAAATGTGACTGGAAGCCAGTGTAAAGACCTGAGGACTGGTGTGATGTGTTCAAATTTTCTGGTTCTGCTTAGGATCCTGGCGGCAGCGTTCTGTACGAGCTGCAACTGTCTTATGGTCTTTTTGGGAAGGCCAGTGAGGAGTCCATTACAGTAATCCACCCTGCTGGTGATGAAAGCATGCACAAGTTTTTCTAAGTCCTGACTGGAAACAAAGCATCTAATTCTTGCAATATTTTTCAGATGATAATATGCTGATTTGGTTATTGCTTTGACATGACTACTGAAGCTAAGGTCTGACTCTAGAGACACACCAAGATTCCTGACTTGATTTTTTGTTGTTTGACCTCTGGAGTGGAGGTATGCGTTCACCTTGAGAACTTCATCTTTGTTTCCAAACGCAATGACTTCAGTTTTGTCTTTGTTTAACTGAAGAAAGTTTTGGCACATCCAGCTGTTTACTTCATCAATGCATTGGAATAGGGAGTCAATGGGGCTGTAATCGTTAGGCGATAGGGCTAAGTAGATCTGTGTGTCGTCTGCATAGCTGTGGTAAGAGATTTGGTTCTTTCTCATTATTTGGCTCATTGGAAGCATGTACAGGTTGAATAGGAGTGGCGCAAGAATTGAGCCTTGAGGAACTCCGCATGTCATGGATGTCCACTCAGACTTATGGTCTCCTATACTCACATAGTAACCTCTCTCTTCTAAGTATGACCTGAACCATTTTAGGACTATCCCAGAAAGACCCACCCAGTTTTCCAGCCTGTCAAGAAGTATGTTGTGATCGACAGTGTCAAAAGCAGCACTGAGGTCGAGTAGCACCAACACTGATAATTTGCCTGTATCAGTATTTAAGCGAATATCGTTAATTATCTTTATGAGCGCTGTCTCTGTGCTGTGATGCGATCGGAAACCAGATTGAAAATTGTCAAAGTATCCATTCGAGCTTAAGAATTTGTTCAGCTGATTGAAAACAACTTTTTCAATGATCTTGCCAATGAAAGGAATATTTGAGATCGGTCTATAATTGCTTAATATAGTCTTATCCATATTACTCTTTTTCAGGAGGGGTTTGACAACTGCAGTTTTCAGGGAGTTTGGAAAACTTCCAGAGAGAAGTGAGGCATTTACCACTTCTAGCAGATCTGCTTCTAAGCTGTTTAACACACTTTTGAAGAAAGATGTGGGAAGAGCGTCAAGGGCGCAGGTTGATGTTTTAAGGTGCTGTACGGTTTCTTCTAAAATTTTGCCATCAATTTCTTTGAAATCAGACATAGTAACTACTTTCTCAGGTTGTGGTCTGATCTGTCTGACCCCAGTGCAACTCAAGGATGTGCTGATCACCTTTCTGATATTATTGATTTTCTCAGAGAAGAAAGAAGCGAACTCACTGCACTTGCTGTCTGAGAGCATTTCACTGGGAATCTGGCTCGGGGGGTTTGTCAGTCTCTCTACAGTAGCAAAAAGAGTGCGTGTGTTGTTTAAGTTGCTGTTAATAATATTTGAGAAGAAAGTCTGTCTAGCTTTGCCTAATTCCATATTGAAAGCATGGATGGTGTCTTTGTAGATGTTATAGTGGACTACAAGTTTTGTCTTCCGCCACATGCGCTCTGCTTTTCTGCATTGTCTTTTCATATTTTGCACTGCTGTTGAGTTTCTCCAAGGTGCTTTTTGTCTACCACTCTTCCTGACTTTCACAGGAGCAATATCATCAATTACACTTTTAACTTTTGAGTTAAAAGAATAAAGGAGAAAATCAACAGAGTCAGCAGATATGCTTGGTGTTAAAGATATAGCCTTCATAAATAGTACACTAGTGTTCTCATTTAAGCATCTCTTCTTGACAGACACAGATCTAGCTTCAATGGCAGGAGAGATCAATATATCAAAGAAAATACAGAAATGATCAGACAGTGCTACATCCTTAATAACAATCGATGAAATGTTTAGACCCTTACTGATAAGTAAATCTAGAGTGTGTCCACGATTGTGTGTCGGTCCATGTACATGCTGAGTCAGATCAAAAGTTTTTAAAACAGTTTTGATTTCTTTTGCCATATTGTTTTCTGCATTGTCTATGTGAATGTTAAAATCTCCAGAAATAGCAAAACAGTCAAACTCTGAGGAAATGGTTGATAACAGTTCTGTAAAGTCCTCAGAAAAGGCTGAAGAGTATTTTGGAGGCCTGTAAACTATTATAAGTAAAATGCGTGGAGCACCTTTTAACACAATACCCAGATATTCAAAAGACGGGTAATTACCAAATGATATTTGCTTACATTGATAGACATCTTTAAAAAGAGCAGCTACTCCTCCACCTCTCCTACCCGCTCTGCAGACACTCATAAAAGTAAAGTTAGGAGGGGATGTTTCATTGAGGACAGTTGCACTGCAGTTGTCTTCTAGCCAAGTTTCATTTAGAAACATAAAATCCAGGTTGTATGTGGTTATTAAGTCATTGACTAGAAGTGATTTGTTTTTAAGTGAGCAGATGTTTAAAAGTGCTAACTTGACAGTCTTACTTTTTGTACACACAGCAGTCTTAGTTTGGCGTGTAATAGGCACCAGATTAGATGGGTTTGCTGTACGGCTTTTGAAGGCCTTAGACTTTCTATCATGTAATCGAACAGCAATAGAGAAAGATACAGGCACACAGGGTTCCCGCTTGTTCTGTAAACATTTGAGAAAGTTACTGTTATCATAGCGGGGACCCGGCACATATCAATGAGAGCTGGTATCAGTTGTTTTTAGTTCACCTCGAGCAGAAGGAGGAGGGTGTGAGCCCTGTCGTTGTGGCAGAGACCGAAGAACTCTTGCAGGAGGAGGGGGAGGGCGAGCGGGGCCTGCAGGCTTTGGTGGTTTTAGGGCCTGCTGTTTTTTGGTTGATATCTGAGGGCTTGCAAAAGAGTGGGATAGTTTGGTTCCAGCATAGACCAGTTTTTCCATTCTCTCTGAGAAGCCCAGAAGTGGAGATGGTGGAGATAGAGATAGCGTGTCTGGTGAGAGGGGCTGTTGCTCTGGTGTTATCGGAGGCTGTAATATGCTGTCCTGGTTTCCCTGGCTGTTTTCCAGGAAGTCGTCCTTGGGTGCTGAATCTTGGAGCAGTTCTAGTATGTCACAGTCTATCTGTGGTGAGCTCTGTGGGCAGGGCTCAGCTGAGATTGTGTCCGTGAGCAGAAGTTGTTGTGGCTGAGTGGTGTTATCATTGTCCTTGTGTGACGTGTCAACCGCATGTCCATTCAGGTGCTGGAGTGAAGTCCTGTGGTCATTCATACTGTATCCAGGTGTGTGCGTGCCATTCAGGTTGAGTGGATTGGCACACACTGCAGAAGGATGATTGAGGGAGAAGTAGATATTGTCCTTTAGCACTCTTGAACCAAGTTTGTTTGGGTGGAGGCCGTCCTGTTGGAACAGTTGCCTCTGACTCCAGAAAAGATTGAAGTTGTCAATGAAGTTCACTCCTTTTATATTGCAGGTTTTTTGGAGCCATGTATTAAGCCCAAGCAACCGTGAAAACCTGTTTGTTCCTCTTGCTGGGAGTGGTCCACTTATGAATGTTTGTACTTTCAGTCTTTTCAGTGTTTCAAACAGTTCATTGAAATCCTTCTTAAGGAGTTCTGACTGCTCTTTATGAATATCATTTTTCCCCACATGAATGATGAGTCGATTTGCAGTCTTATGTTTCATCAGAATGTTCTCAAGTTCCCTGTTTACATCAGAAATTGTTGCTTGTGGAAGGCAGCACGTAGTTGTATCCCTGCTACTAGTGTGTCGGATAATGGAGTCTCCTACTATCAGAGTCGTGTGCTCGGCTGCGCTCTGAGCTGAGTGCCGCTGTCTGCTCGACCTTGAGCGCAGGTTAGCATCAGTGTTAGCTACTGGCTTATCCAGTCTGTGTTCGATCACATTCATCACGTTTGGAGATTCCTCATTTACATTCATTAATACTTCAAATCTATTCTCAAGATGTATAGGCGGTGGTAGGAGACCAGTGTTTGCAATCCTTGTCAGAGCCGTGTCTGGGGTAGAGGATGCTATTGCGGCAATATGTGATACTCGTGACAATCTGATGTCTCGAGTACCTTTGGGTCTCGCTCCCTGATAGTGCCATCGATTTGTAAGTCGATCGGCTTGTTTCTCTACACTCAGTATGGCCTGTGGAGGAGCAGTAGATTCATGAAACTCACCGGCTGTATGCTGAGGGCGTCCATGACGGAGCTCTGTTGTGTGTTCCGTCTGGTTTGGTGGTCCCGCAAATAACTTTGTTTCAAGAACTGCAATCCTTTGTAAAAGTCTGTGGCAGTTAGTGCAGCAAGTAGATTCCAGAAGAGGCATTTTCTCTTATCCTTATGCAGTTGTGTTTTCTCTTCCCCGGAATGTAAACTTTCAGTGGGAGGCTGGTCGAATAAAATAATTCAGCTTTTTTGTTGTAATCCAAGCGTTTGAGCACTGTGCTGATTTGCTGGAGTTGAAATTAGTTGATAAAAGAAGATAAAATATAAAAATATAAAAGCGATAGAGCAAAGCGCGGAGCAGTAAGCAAAAGCGTCCGAACAGTAGCTGAGCAGGAAGTAGCTTGTACAGTAGAGTACAGTGGTGTACAGTAGATGTAGTGTACAGTTAAGTACAGTAGTGTACAGTAGTGTACAGTAGAGTACAGTGGTGTACAGTAGATGTAGTGTACAGTTAAGTACAGTAGAGGTCGCTCAAACAAACCGTTCATCTGTTGCTGTTCCGTGTAACAGAAGAAGAGGATGCAGGAGAAATTTTCTACAATAATACACAAATAATACACTTATTTTACCAATAATAAAAAAAGAATCTATAATCATTTTTGCTTATGGTTTAACTGAAAAATCGAAGGTCAATAAAGGGGAAAACAAAGTAACTTGCTTATTAGAAAAAGTAACTCTTAAAACGTAGTTTTTTTAAAAGTAATGCGTTACTTTACTAGTTACTTGAAAAGTCAACTGATTATGTAACTCAAGTTACTTGTAATGAGTTACACACAACACTGTGTTTTTAACGTCGTCCGCCACCATCCTCTGCTCATCTCTCTCCTCCAGTAAGATCATGTTCGTGCTACAGATAGGCAGTGTGTCTCAGACAGACAGCTGTAACACTGCTCTGGATCAGGCCGATACCGTGGACCGGGCCGTGCTTCTCCAGTACAGCGTCAATAATGGAGTTAGCTGGCACGTCATTGCCCAACACCAGCCGAAAGACTTCATCAAAGCCCAGAGAGTGTCCTACAACATCCCACTGTGAGTCTGCAAACACGTATCACACACAGAATAATGTTGAATCACTTTTATTGTTTCTTGCCCCTGTACAGTAGAGCAGGTGCTAACAATGCCACGACTGATCAAATGTATACCTTGAATGTAATGTGTTCACACTTGTACTACGGTTATCTTGGTTCTTTTGTGCCTACAAACAACACAATGGCCAATCAGAGACATATATGTTGAGCGCGTCAACACAATGACCAATCAGAGACATATATGTTGAGCTCATCAACACAATGGCCAATCAGAGACATATATGTTGAGCTCATCAACACAATGGCCAATCAGAGACATATATGTTGAGCGCGTCAACACAATGACCAATCAGAGACATATATGTTGAGCTCATCAACACAATGGCCAATCAGAGACATATATGTTGAGCGCGTCAACACAATGACCAATCAGAGACATATATGTTGAGCTCATCAACACAATGGCCAATCAGAGACATATATGTTGAGCTCATCAACACAATGACCAATCAGAGACATATATGTTGAGCTCATCAACACAATGGCCAATCAGAGACATATATGTTGAGCTCATCAACACAATGACCAATCAGAGACATATATGTTGAGCTCATCAAAACAATGGCCAATCAGAGACATATATGTTGAGCTCATCAACACAATGGCCAATCAGAGACATATATGTTGAGCTCATCAACACAATGGCCAATCAGAGACATATATGTTGAGCTCATCAACACAATGGCCAATCAGAGACATATATGTTGAGCTCATCAACACAATGGCCAATCAGAGACATATATGTTGAGCTCATCAACACAATGGCCAATCAGAGACATATATGTTGAGCTCATCAACACAATGGCCAATCAGAGACATATATGTTGAGCTCATCAACACAATGGCCAATCAGAGACATATATGTTGAGCTCATCAACACAATGGCCAATCAGAGACATATATGTTGAGCGCGTCAACACAATGACCAATCAGAGACATATATGTTGAGCTCATCAACACAATGGCCAATCAGAGACATATATGTTGAGCTCATCAACACAATGGCCAATCAGAGACATATATGTTGAGCTCATCAACACAATGGCCAATCAGAGACATATATGTTGAGCTCATCAACACAATGGCCAATCAGAGACATATATGTTGAGCTCATCAACACAATGGCCAATCAGAGACATATATGTTGAGCTCATCAACACAATGGCCAATCAGAGACATATATGTTGAGCTCATCAACACAATGGCCAATCAGAGACATATATGTTGAGCTCATCAACACAATGGCCAATCAGAGACATATATGTTGAGCGCGTCAACACAATGGCCAATCAGAGACAAATATGTTGAGCGCGTCAACACAATGACCAATCAGAGACATATATGTTGAGCTCATCAACACAATGGCCAATCAGAGACATATATGTTGAGCTCATCAACACAATGGCCAATCAGAGACATATATGTTGAGCTCATCAACACAATGGCCAATCAGAGACATATATGTTGAGCTCATCAACACAATGGCCAATCAGAGACATATATGTTGAGCTCATCAACACAATGGCCAATCAGAGACATATATGTTGAGCTCATCAACACAATGGCCAATCAGAGACATATATGTTGAGCTCATCAACACAATGGCCAATCAGAGACATATATGTTGAGCGCGTCAACACAATGGCCAATCAGAGACAAATATGTTGAGCGCGTCAACACAATGACCAATCAGAGACATATATGTTGAGCTCATCAACACAATGGCCAATCAGAGACATATATGTTGAGCTCATCAACACAATGGCCAATCAGAGACATATATGTTGAGCTCATCAACACAATGGCCAATCAGAGACATATATGTTGAGCTCATCAACACAATGGCCAATCAGAGACATATATGTTGAGCTCATCAACACAATGGCCAATCAGAGACATATATGTTGAGCTCATCAACACAATGGCCAATCAGAGACATATATGTTGAGCTCATCAACACAATGGCCAATCAGAGGTGTTTAAGAATCCATTCAAAAGCACTAAAAATGCTAGAGGGAAATGCTGGTATCGTCACATTTTTTAAATTTTAGTCCTGACTTGGTACCGAATTCGGCACTTTTTGACAACTCTAGCCTTGAGCGTGAAGTTCTGGGGAATGAACTCCATGAGCGCTGAGAAGCTCCTTGTAGTCTGGAGCACTCAGATGGAGGAGCCTTGCAGGGAATGGGTTCCGCTGTTTCTGTCTCAGAAGCCGCCCCGCTCAGAGCTCCTCCCAAAAGTGTCTGGTCTAGGAGAACTGTCGGAACTCTTTGTCGGATTACTTATATCCCTTCCTCACAAGGCGGCGATTGCACTTTGGTGCCTTTCCGATCCAGCGATTTGCAGTTATTTACAAACATTAAAGTTCAACAGTTTTACAGATTAATCACTTCCAAAAGACTTCCAAAGTAACACAGGCAATGTGCCGAATGTTTATTTGCATTATTCTGAATGTTTGAACTGTCATCCATTGTTGTGGCACGGACAACATGTGTGCTGTTCTCTGAATGGATATAAAGAGAATGGACTCATTGTGTTTCTGTTGTATGCATGCAAAGATCTGTCCTTTCTTAAGCCGAATATACACTTTCCTTGTCGTCTATGAACAAGACGGGTCCTTAATTGGGATGTGCTTCAGTGGTCCACTTTCTCCCATCCCTCACACTCTACAAACGTCTCAAACATGTCCACTTGTTCTTACACAGACCCTGAGCTTGATGCTGTTTTACAATATTTTGTGCACCTGTTTGGAACCACTAATTGCTGTCAAGAAACGTCATTACACCTACATGCTATGAGTTATTCTTGCCTATTGTTCTGTGATTGATGTGTGTGTGTGTGTGTGTGTGTGTGTGTAGGGAGGCTCGTGTGAGGGGTGTTCAGCTGCGATGGTGGCAGCCACGCCACGAGGGCGCCGGTCATGATCAGTGGGCGCTGGACCATGTGGAAGTCATTCTGTGAGTACTCAGACTAATAAACAAGACAATGAAGCATCTTCACTCAGACATCAGTATAATCTCTCAGCATAAGTACTTTACTGACACTTGTGAAACGTGTGTTTTCATTTGACCGTAAATTCTCCTGTCGGGCTAAAAATAATGAAGTTCGTTCATTAATAGTACCATAGTTTCTACATGGTTCTGCATTGGCCAGTAGACGTAAAACACTCATCCCACACACACACACACACACACACACACACACACACACACACACACACACACACACACACACACACACACACACACACACACACACACACACACACACACACACTCCTGTTTCTGCACATATCTCTGCCCCGTCCCTCTCACTCAAGTTCTTGTCCTCACACTGCGCTCTCTTTCTCTCTCATATCACTGTCACCCCTCACATGTTCACTCCACCGTCCTCTGCTGCTCTGCAATAACCTTTCCCTTTCCTCACCTCCACCTTTCCCGTTCCTCACCTCCACCTTTCCCGTTCCTCACCTCCACATTTCCCGTTCCTCACCTCCACCTTTCCCTTTCCTCACCTCCACCTTTCCCGTTCCTCACCTCCACCTTTCCCTTTCCTCACCTCCACCTTTCCCGTTCCTCACCTCCACCTTTCCCTTTCCTCACCTCCACCTTTCCCTTTCCTCAACTCCACCTTTCCCTTTCCTCACCTCCACCTTTCCCGTTCCTCACCTCCATCTTTCCCTTTCCTCACCTCCACCTTTCCCGTTTCTCACTTCCACCTTTCCTCACCTCCACCTTTCCCGTTCCTCACCTCCACCTTTCCCGTTCCTCACCTCCACCTTTCCCTTTCCTCACCTCCACCTTTCCCGTTCCTCACCTCCATCTTTCCCTTTCCTCACCTCCCCCTTTCCCGTTTCTCACTTCCACCTTTCCCTTTCCTCACCTCCACCTTTCCCGTTCCTCACCTCCACCTTTCCCGTTCCTCACCTCCACCTTTCCCTTTCCTCACCTCCACCTTTCCCGTTTCTCACTTCCACCTTTCCCGTTCCTCACCTCCCACTTTCCCTTTCCTCACCTCCACCTTTCCCGTTCCTCACCTCCACCTTTCCCTTTCCTCACCTCCACCTTTCCCTTTCACGTTCCTCACCTCCACCGTTCCTCACCTCCACCTTTCCCTTTCCTCACCTCCACCTTTCCCTTTCCTCACCTCCACCTTTCCTCACCTCCCCTTTTCCTGTTTCTCACTTCCACCTTTCCCGTTCCTCACCTCCCGCTTTCCCGTTTCTCACCTCCACCTTTCCCGTTCCTCACCTCCACCTTTCCATTTCCTCACCTCTACCTTTCCCGTTCCTCACCTCCACCTTTCCCTTTCCTCACCTCCACCTTTCCCGTTCCTCACCTCCACCTTTCCCTTTCCTCACCTCCACCTTTCCCTTTCCTCACCTCCACCTTTCCCTTTCCTCACCTTCACTTTTCCCTTTCCTCACCTCGACCTTTCCCTTTCCTCACCTCCACCTTTCCCTTTCCTCACCTCCACCTTTCCCTTTCCTCACCTCCACCTTTCCTCAACTCCACTTTTCCCTTTCCTCACCTCCCCCTTTCCTGTTTCTCACTTCCACCTTTCCCGTTCCTCACCTCCACTTTTCCCTTTCCTCACCTCGACCTTTCCCTTTCCTCACCTCCACCTTTCCCTTTCCTCACCTCCACCTTTCCCTTTCCTCACCTCCACCTTTCCTCAACTCCACTTTTCCCTTTCCTCACCTCCCCCTTTCCTGTTTCTCACTTCCACCTTTCCCGTTCCTCACCTCCCGCTTTCCCGTTTCTCACCTCCACCTTTCCCGTTCCTCACCTCCACCTTTCCATTTCCTCACCTCTACCTCTCCCGTTCCTCACCTCTACCTTTCCCGTTCCTCACCTCCACCTTTCCCGTTCCTCACCTCAACCTTTCCCTTTCCTCACCTCCCCCTTTCCCTTTCCTCACCTCCCCCTTTCCCTTTCCTCCCCTCCCCCTTTCCCGTTTCTCACCTCCACCTTTCCCGTTCCTCACCTCCACCTTTCCCTTTCCTCCCCTTTCCCTTTCCCGTTTCTCACCTCCACCTTTCCCGTTCCTCTCCTCCACCTTTCCTCACCTCCCCCTTTCCCTTTCCTCACCTCCCCCTTTCCCTTTCCTCCCCTTTCCCTTTCCCGTTTCTCACCTCCACCTCCACCTTTCCCGTTCCTCTCCTCCACCTTTCCTCACCTCCACCTTTCCCGTTCCTCACCTCCACCTTTCCCGTTCCTGTCCTGCTAATGCAGGTCAGGGTTCTTCCACCCCCAGATCTTTGTGCAAGCCAGCAGCAGCCCTGTCCTGCATCTTATAACCTTTCCTTTCTTCTGTATTTTGCTCCCTATGGCATGGCTGTAGTGTCAGGTAAGTGCTTTGCTTTTCCCAGAATGCACCACTGTTCCCTGCTTTTGGTCGTCCCCCGCCTCATGAGCCTGTCTTGTGCATCACTATAGAACTCATCATCCCATACATGAAGGAAACAGCACATGAAAAAATTACCTAAAGTTCATTATCATTTAAATTGCAAACACCGCACACACAGTAGGTTCATTGGCTTTTACCAATATATTGTCTTCTTGAAGAATATCCCACAGCGGTTACACTTGATGATTTTGATGGTCCACTTTAGACATTCTACTAACTATAAGTAACTTTCCAACTACATGTTAAAGAACTTTCATTAGAGTATTAGTAGACAGATTCGGGTTAGTTGAATAAGTTGATTAGTAGTCGCAAAGTTCCTTCTAGTCAGTAGAATGTCTGTCGTGGAGCATCAGAATAAAGTGTCAGTAGATATTAATCAGGCTAGTAAAATGTCTAAAGTGGACTTTTGGAATAAATGTAACCCCCACAGCACTGGAACTAATCTGAAGGTGGAGGTTGTAACAATGTACAGTACTGTGCAAAAGTCAAACATTTACTGTACTTTAAGACTGTTATTTTTACCCCAAACTCATGTTTTCATGAAGCACCTAATGTGCCTAAGACTTGTGCACAGCACTGTGTGTGTGTGTGTGTGTGTCTATACTGTGTGTGTTGTTTCCATTGTTGTCGTTCCCTGTATTCTACACTAATCTAAAGACTCTTCCCCTACACAGCTGGAGGTTAATGTCACCCAAAATAGATCTAACATTTCATTTAGTTTTTGGTTTTAGACAATAATTAATCAAATATTTGGAAACATTACATAACACAAAGCAATATAGTGTAGTTATACTACCCCGGGTGCAGAATAGCAATGATGCGTCGGTGTACAAAGTCAATTGCGGCGGGTGCAAGATAGGGCCCCACGAGTAGCTCACAGGAGCCATTATTGGCTGATTAGATTTGAATAAGTATGCAGATGTACAGGCGTCCCTAGAAAATTTCAAAAGGGTGTAATATGGACAAAGGTATTGGGACACCTATCCATTACACCAACAGGAACTGTAATGACAGCTCGTTCTAAATACATAGACATTAATGTGGAGTTGGTCCCCACTTTGCAGCTTTAGCAGCGTCCTTACTTCTGGGAAAGCTTCATACTGAACGAGAAGGCCTGGCTCGCAATCTCCATTCCAGTTCATCCCAAGGTGTTGGATGGGGTTTAGGTCAGGACTCTGATACCCCTTTTCCACCAGCAAGAACCAGGTGCTGGTTCAGAGCTAGAGCTATTGCCGGTTCGGAGTTGGTTCTACTGACGGGTCTTCTAAGAACCGGTTTGCCTTTCCACCGGCTAGAGAGCCACAACAGAGCCAGATCTTACGTCACTGTGAATACATCTCATGTTGCCCAGCAACGCTAGCACGGCAGCGCCAAACACAAACACACCAGGCTTGTTCGAGATGGTCCAAACACGGCGAATCAAACACGTTCGTGCAGCTCGCCGTAACTTGCACAGACAGAGATTACAATCGAGCTGATATTAGCTCGATTAGCAGCTATTTAAAAAATGGCGGTCACAAGTTTCTGTTGGTCTTGTTGGTCACAGTAACCCCGCCCCCAGCCCCCGACGCAAGCGGTTCTTACTTCTAGCCCAGCAATGTTTTGGTGCTACTTAAGAACCACTTTTACTGGTTCGGAGCTGGTGCTTTGGTGGTCGAAAAACAAAGAACCGATTTGAAACTAGGCTCTGGCTCCGAACCAGCACCAGCTCTGCCTTGGTGGAAAAGGGGTATGAGTGAGCCAGTCAAGTTCTTACACACCAAACTCATCAAACCATTTTTGGCCCCAGGTCCCCAGTCATTTTGAAATAGAAAGAAAGCCTTTCGCCAAACTGTTCCCACAAAGTTGAAAGTATAGCATTATCCAGAATGTAATGGTATTCTGAAGCATTAAGGTTTCCCTTCAATGGAAGTAAGTCCAACCCCTGAAAAAACCCTGTACCAGTATCCCTCTTCCAGCGCACTTTACACCAATCCCAGATGAAACCTGCAGTGTAAAAATGTTTTCACTATAAGAATTAAGTTGTTTGTAAGGTTACAACTTTTTAAAGGGTATAATTATATCATGGTGACAAAAGCCTTTCAATAAATATGAATAAATGTCCGATGGTATATGTGGGTACAGTCAAATCAAACACTATATTTGTTTGCATGCTTAGTAACCTGCCCCAGGTCATCATGTTTGTCCATAAGCCATTGCTAACTTGTTGTGTCGTGGCTGTATCTCCGCTAAAGACTCACAGATTAGCACAGATCCCTTTCACCGGTCCTCCACCCTCATCACAGCTCCATCTCCCACCCTCCTGTCCCTTCATGCTTTGCAGACGCACATTCCTGTCCTGGCTGCGTTCCTGGCTCATTGGTCCCAACCTGACGGACAGAAGAGGCAATGACAGGCTAAGCAATAGCAACTCTCAGAATCTTTTCCACATTTTATTTTGATTATTATTTCTGGTCTGTCTGTCTGTCTCTCCTACTCACAACCTCTCACTGTTGTTACGTTTGGTCTCTTTATTCTTTCTCCATCTGTCAGTCTTTCCTCAAGCTCCAACCTCAAGCACTGCTCTAGATGTCTTCAGTCAAAGTCTCTGTCGATCACTAAACAATTGAGATCCACTAAAGGACAGGCGGCAGTGTTTGAGGTTTCGAGTGACCGATCGATTTGATTTGTGAATAGTTGTTACGCCTCAGAGGGAGATTGCGCAGGAGAACTCGCCGCTAACTCGCCCTGCCTCTGTCTGCTTTCCTCTTCACAGCACCCGCAAACAAAACTACATGATGAACTACTCCAGACAGACTGGTCTACACCACTACTACAATAGGAAGAGGCGAGCCTTGCGGCAACGAACCTAACCGCTCACACGCTATTCTGTTGGCTACAATCCGCTTTCCCCGATGAGAAAACACCATGTCAGGTCACGTCTATCAGCATATGGCCATTCTCTCTCATCTGAACGATACATCGGACCATCTAGTCCCATTTCTAGCCAATCAATGCCTTCCCAGAGCAGTGTGATGGGAAAGACAAGCACCTAAACGTGGCGATTTTTTGTATATGAACTATTGGGTTTCCTAATTCTGTTTGTTATTATGATCTTGTTTGAATTCTCCCGATGTGAACGACTACGAAGCTCTCCTGCTCTCACCTCACTCTCTACCACACTGTGAAGTTATTCTGATGGTTATGATGATCATTACTTGTGCGGACACCGTACAAGCACCGAGGAAACTGAAGACGACTCATACTGAAGCAGTTTCTTGGATGAAGATAATGTGTTTTGCTGTTGTGTGTCTGTGGGTTTGTTTTGTGATGCGTTGATTGTGGTGTTCCAATCATTTGTTAGTTTTATACTAACTCGTATCTTTTGGGCTTTGATCATTTTTCCTTTATTGGGAGAAGTCGGCCTTGGAGAGGGGGAAAAAGAAATCAAGGAGAGAATGAAAAGAAAGAATACATTTAAAAAGAGAGACTAACAATGTTTTGTTGTTGTTGATAAATCACTTTTTTATATATCTTGGTTCCTTAAAAATATTTATGGTAAATGGTTCTTCACCTAACCTATTTAAAATACACTGTGTGTGAAATCTGTGTTTTTATTTTGTTTGTTTGTTTGTTTTCTATTATTATTATTATTTTTAAATTAGGTTTAAGTTATTAGGTCAGGTTCTTAGTTGCGATCAAGCCCTTCCCTTCTCATTCAGTGTCATCCAGTTGTGCTGTTAGACATCTCCTCATTTCCCTTCTTCTTTTGATTCCTGTCAGTGTTGTTTATGATGTTACCTTCTCCCTTCTTGGTGTAGCTCTCGATATAGCAAGTTCTTGTGTTTATATATATATATATATATATATATATATGCAGGGATCCATCAGCCTTATAAAAGGGAATAAAGAACTGTCAAAACCTCCAACAGAAGAGTGTTTATTTACCAAGGAGTTAACTAAAGGTGACCGATTGCAAACACAAGTTTATGTAATAATCACTGTTGTGTTAAATAGGCTAAAGAAACACAATAGATGATACGTTGATTGGACAATGCAATGTTACAGGAGCAAAAAGAGCACACGACCTCTCCATGTGTCGATGCACTTGTTCAGATATAATTACTAAAGGTTTTGATTTATGAAGGATTTACTATTTCTTTTGCTTGCATCATTTGCCTGCTTCTGTGTTTGGGTTATGTACTCTTCGCTTGTCAGTCTCGAAGGACTAAACGTATTGCACTTCAGTTAGGCAAGAAATCCTCTTGAGATGAAACAACGGAACAACCATCCTCCTCTAGTTTGATCAAAGTAATAAACCTTGATGCTCAAATAATTTTATACTACACTTATTTGTATCCAGTAGGGGAAAAAGAAATCAAACAAAAAAAGGCACGATAAGTCATGCCAGAAAAAAAGGATGCTTTAACCAATCTGATGTGTTGTGGTCAGAGTAAGGTGACGATAACACAAGCAAAGTCTGCTGTCAATATGCCAAAGCATTCCCGAGATGCAGCCTCAGAGTCATTTTGCCATCAGCCATCACATTAGTTGATACGGTATATGAAAACAGTTTCCATAAAATCCATAACTTTTAGCCTGCAAAATGTATTTGATATGGGAGAATTGGGCATCGCTCGGCTTGCTGCACCAAATCTGAAGAGACCAGCTTTGGGATTTTTGGCCAAATCGTTCAGAAGGTAAAAGCAAAAATGTAAATGTTTCATATCTCCTGACCACTAGGTGGCACTGTGCCGAAACTGTGCAAGTTTCCTCAGGCCATGGTTGTCATAACACACACCAAGTTTGATCAGAAAACGCTAAACAGTTGCAGAGATATAGCCTCACATTCATTTAGGCGTCAAATTCCTTTGCGCTTTATCTGAGGACGGTTCGACGAATCGACTCGAATTCCGTAACGCTTGTCGGTCTGAAGATGATCTGGTTACATTTTGGTGAGAATTGGAGCAATGGCCTATGAGGCGTCCGTGCAATCGAATCATCTTGAGCCAAGGAATCAGAGGACAAATCATTTTGCTTCTAACTCTTACAGTTCAAAAGTTATTAACACAAACATGAGTGCAAATTTGGACAGTTGGTGGCGCTACAGCGATTGAGTTAGAGACTCTAAATGTGCAATAGTGACATTTCAGACTGCCCTCTATCTGTGTGCCAAATTACATAACTTTCCCACAAGCGGTTCTATGAGCTGCCACAGATTGAAGAGCGGAAGAAGAAGAAGAAGAAGAAGCGGAATGATAATAATAAGAGAATACTAATGATTACAAGAGGTGCCAACCGTACACACCTTCAGTGATTGGCCCATACCGTACACACCTTCAGTGATTGGCCCATACCGTACACACCTTCAGTGATTGGCCCATACCGTACACACCTTCAGTGATTGGCCCCTACCGTACACACCTTCAGTGATTGGCCCATACAATACACACCTTCAGTGATTGGCCCCTACCGTACACACCTTCAGTGATTGGCCCCTACCGTACACACCTTCAGTGATTGGCCCCAACCGTACACACCTTCAGTGATTGGCCCATACCGTACACACCTTCAGTGATTGGCCCCAACCGTACACACCTTCAGTGATTGGCCCATACCGTACACACCTTCAGTGATTGGCCCATACCGTACACACCTTCAGTGATTGGCCCATACAATACACACCTTCAGTGATTGGCCCCTACCGTACACACCTTCAGTGATTGGCCCATACAATACACACCTTCAGTGATTGGCCCCTACCGTACACACCTTCAGTGATTGGCCCATACCGTACACACCTTCAGTGATTGGCCCATACCGTACACACCTTCAGTGATTGGCCCATACCGTACACACCTTCAGTGATTGGCCCATACCGTACACACCTTCAGTGATTGGCCCCTACCGTACACACCTTCAGTGATTGGCCCCAACCGTACACACCTTCAGTGATTGGCCCATACAATACACACCTTCAGTGATTGGCCCATACCGTACACACCTTCAGTGATTGGCCCATACCGTACACACCTTCAGTGATTGGCCCATACCGTACACACCTTCAGTGATTGGCCCATACCGTACACACCTTCAGTGATTGGCCCATACCGTACACACCTTCAGTGATTGGCCCCTACCGTACACACCTTCAGTGATTGGCCCCTACCGTACACACCTTCAGTGATTGGCCCATACCGTACACACCTTCAGTGATTGGCCCCAACCGTACACACCTTCAGTGATTGGCCCATACCGTACACACCTTCAGTGATTGGCCCATACCGTACACACCTTCAGTGATTGGCCCCTACCGTACACACCTTCAGTGATTGGCCCATACCGTACACACCTTCAGTGATTGGCCCATACCGTACACACCTTCAGTGATTGGCCCATACCGTACACACCTTCAGTGATTGGCCCCTACCGTACACACCTTCAGTGATTGGCCCATACAATACACACCTTCAGTGATTGGCCCATACAATACACACCTTCAGTGATTGGCCCCTACCGTACACACCTTCAGTGATTGGCCCCATACCGTACACACCTTCAGTGATTGGCCCCAACCGTACACACCTTCAGTGATTGGCCCCAACCGTACACACCTTCAGTGATTGGCCCATACCGTACACACCTTCAGTGATTGGCCCCAACCGTACACACCTTCAGTGATTGGCCCCTACCGTACACACCTTCAGTGATTGGCCCCAACCGTACACACCTTCAGTGATTGGCCCATACCGTACACACCTTCAGTGATTGGCCCCAACCGTACACACCTTCAGTGATTGGTCCATACCGTACACACCTTCAGTGATTGGCCCCAACCGTACACACCTTCAGTGATTGGCCCCAACCGTACACACCTTCAGTGATTGGCCCATACCGTACACACCTTCAGTGATTGGCCCATACCGTACACACCTTCAGTGATTGGCCCCTACCGTACACACCTTCAGTGATTGGCCCCAACCGTACACACCTTCAGTGATTGGCCCCTACCGTACACACCTTCAGTTATTGGCCCCAACCGTACACACCTTCAGTGATTGGCCCCTACCGTACACACCTTCAGTGATTGGCCCCAACCGTACACACCTTCAGTGATTGGCCCATACCGTACACACCTTCAGTGATTGGCCCCTACCGTACACACCTTCAGTGATTGGCCCCAACCGTACACACCTTCAGTGATTGGCCCCAACCGTACACACCTTCAGTGATTGGCCCCAACCGTACACACCTTCAGTGATTGGCCCCTACCGTACACACCTTCAGTGATTGGCCCCAATGAGTCAAAATGGTAAAACTTTGTTAGCTAGCAATGTGCTAAACATGCTATAAAAAGGTCACCAACATATAAAAAGCAACATGCGATGGCCCTGCACAGCTATAAACTGATATAAACATATATGAAGAGATCTTCTTCTGTGTTGTGACTCGATTAATTTCGGTCTTGATTTGAGGAATTTTTTAACCAGCAATATGAAAGCTGAAAATAAATAAATAAAAATCTTTGATTGGTTGATGAAGTGTTCTAATCTCTTTTCCTTTGCACTGTGAGTAAAGCTGGCCAACCAATGGGATTTGCGCTTTTGGTCACATGGCCGCTGCAGTCACAAAGCATAATTTAAATTTGAAAATAGACTTTTTATTTTAAGGCCAACTTTTGTCATACATAAGAGAGTAAAAAAAAGCTATCTGTTTAGCTAATTTAGTTTAAAATATATTTAAACTCTAATACATTTTCATTTAATTGCAAGTAACATGCAATTAAGTGTCAGAAAACAATACAATTCAGTTTGCACTGACGTATATTCTTTAAAATTATATTATTTACGTAACAAATGCTATTTTTAAAAGTGAGCTAAAGTGTTCTTCGCACACAAGAGACCCGAGACATGAATTGTGTTGAAGTCACATAAATGAATCGAACATATTAGTTCGGAATCGATTCGTTGACTCGACTCTATGGATCCTGTACCTGGATGGAAACAGCGCCAGTGGAGCTGTTCATTTCTGTCAGCATCAGCTCGGTCGTACTATTATATGAGGAGGGGGAATTGTGTGAGGAACGCCGCATTCCTTCATGTTACGTTTATCTCAGCCCGATCTTGAGTCAGATAATGGTTTTCTGATATCATATGAAGTAATAAAAATAAAATAACGTGTACTAAAAGTGTTGGTGATGGCAGTAATCGCAGAAAGCCTCAGTGGCCGTGAAAGCTCCGGAGTTCCCCCGCTCCCGGCGCAGGTGGTGCGGTCCTTCTGGAGCAGGAAGCGGGAAGTGGAGGACTCAGGCTGGCCAGGAAAACTGACGACTTTTCTCTTTATAACTATTATCACGACTTATTTACCTAATACTTGCATTAAGGAGGCCATCGAAGCGCAGTGTAAGTGTAAAGGTGTGGTTTGTCACGTTTTAAATCAAAGGCGAGGCGAGCAGCCCTCAGGCTTCAGGAGCACGAGCGCTGATTTCTCAGCAGTTCACATTTATTTTCGCTTTATTTGGTATTTGTTTTCATTGATGATGATGTGTGCATGTTAAAACCTGCGGATGTGTGTCGCGTGCTCACATATGGCTTAGAAACAGCAATTCAGTAGCAATGAAAGGTGTAGGGATGGTGACTAACGTTAACTAGTTCCAACGCCAGCTAGGAGCCTATATAGGCGTCATCCCGTGCGAGTTCAGTGACACCCTTAATAGTGAGCGAATCTGATGCTCTTCAGTCACCAGATGAACACACCACACTGCTGAGAACATATTATATGTGTTTCTGTGGAGGATAAATGTGTTTCTGTGGAGGATAATGTGTGTTTTGTGGAGTATAATGTGTGTTTTGTGGAGTATAATGTGTGTTTTGTGGAGTATAATGTGTGTTTTGTGGAGTATAATGTGTGTTTTGTGGAATATAATGTGTGTTTGTGTGCTCATCTCAGATGTGGAAGGCATCCGCAGGTCAGTCTGTCCCTGTTGCAGTGGAGGATGGAGGAGACGACTGGGAAACGGACCCCGACTTTGAGGTACAGACACAACACCAACAACATGGACACACAACACCATCATCACCACACAACACCAACAACATGGACACACAACACCATCATCACCACACAACACCATCATCACCACACAACACCATCATCACCACACAACACCATCATCACCACACAACACCATCATCACCACACAACACCAACAACATGGACACACAACACCATCATCACCACACAACACCATCACCACACAACACCATCATCACCACACAACACCAACAACATGGACACACAACACCATCATCACCACACAACACCATCATCACCACACAACACCAACAACATGGACACACAACACCATCATCACCACACAACACCATCACCACACAACACCATCATCACCACACAACACCAACAACATGGACACACAACACCATCATCACCACACAACACCATCATCACCACACAACACCATCATCACCACACAACACCATCATCACCACACAACACCATCATCACCACACAACACCATCATCACCACACAACACCATCATCACCACACAACACCATCATCACCACACAACACCATCATCACCACACAACACCATCATCACCACACAACACCATCATCACCACACAACACCATCATCACCACACAACACCATCATCACCACACAACACCATCATCACCACACAACACCAACAACATGGACACACAACACCATCATCACCACACAACACCATCACCACACAACACCATCATCACCACACAACACCAACAACATGGACACACAACACCATCATCACCACACAACACCATCATCACCACACAACACCAACAACATGGACACACAACACCATCATCACCACACAACACCATCACCACACAACACCATCATCACCACACAACACCAACAACATGGACACACAACACCATCATCACCACACAACACCATCATCACCACACAACACCATCATCACCACACAACACCATCATCACCACACAACACCATCATCACCACACAACACCAACAACATGGACACACAACACCATCATCACCACACAACACCATCATCACCACACAACACCATCATCATCACACAACACCATCATCACCACACAACACCATCATCACCACACAACACCATCACCACCACACAACACCACCACCACCACACAACACCATCATCACCACACAACACCATCATCACCACACAACACCATCATCACCACACAACACCATCATCACCACACAACACCATCATCACCACACAACACCATCATCACCACACAACACCATCATCACCACACAACACCATCATCATCACACAACACCATCATCACCACACAACACCATCATCACCACACAACACCATCATCACCACACAACACCATCATCACCACACAACACCAACAACATGGACACACAACACCATCATCACCACACAACACCATCATCACCACACACCACACAACACCATCATCACCACACAACACCATCATCACCACACGACACCATCATCACCACCACACAACACCATCATCACCACACAACACCATCATCACCACACAACACCAACAACATGGACACACAACACCATCATCACCACACAACACCATCATCACCACACAACACCATCATCACCACACAACACCATCATCACCACACAACACCATCATCACCACACAACACCATCATCACCACACAACACCATCATCACCACACAACACCATCATCACCACACAACACCATCATCATCACACAACACCATCATCACCACACAACACCATCATCACCACACAACACCATCATCACCACACAACACCATCATCACCACACAACACCAACAACATGGACACACAACACCATCATCACCACACAACACCATCATCACCACACACCACACAACACCATCATCACCACACGACACCATCATCACCACACGACACCATCATCACCACCACACAACACCATCATCACCACACAACACCAACAACATGGACACACAACACCATCATCACCACACAACACCATCATCACCACACAACACCATCATCACCACACAACACCATCATCACCACACAACACCATCATCACCACACAACATCACCACACAACACCAACAACATGGACACACAACACCATCATCACCACACAACACCATCATCACCACACAACACCATCATCACCACACAACACCATCATCACCACACAACACCATCATCACCACACAACACCAACAACATGGACACACAACACCATCATCACCACACAACACCATCATCACCACACAACACCATCATCATCACACAACACCATCATCACCACACAACACCATCATCACCACACAACACCATCACCACCACACAACACCATCATCACCACACAACACCATCATCACCACACAACACCATCATCACCACACAACACCATCATCACCACACAACACCATCATCACCACACAACACCATCATCACCACACAACACCATCATCACCACACAACACCATCATCACCACACAACACCATCATCACCACACAACACCATCATCACCACACAACACCATCATCACCACACAACACCATCATCACCACACAACACCATCATCACCACACAACACCATCATCATCACCACACAACACCATCATCATCACCACACAACACCATCATCACCACACAACACCAACAACATGGACACACAACACCAACAACATGGACACACAACACCATCATCACCACACAACACCATCATCACCACACACCACACAACACCATCATCACCACACAACACCATCATCACCACACGACACCATCATCACCACCACACCACACCATCATCACCACACAACACCATCATCACCACACAACACCAACAACATGGACACACAACACCATCATCACCACACAACACCATCATCATCACACAACACCATCATCATCACACAACACCATCACCACCACACAACACCATCATCACCACACAACACCATCATCACCACACAACACCATCATCACCACACAACACCATCATCACCACACAACACCATCATCACCACACAACACCATCATCACCACACAACACCATCATCACCACACAACACCAACAACATGGACACACAACACCAACAACATGGACACACAACACCATCATCACCACACAACACCATCATCACCACACACCACACAACACCATCATCACCACACAACACCATCATCACCACACGACACCATCATCACCACCACACGACACCATCATCACCACACAACACCATCATCACCACACAACACCAACAACATGGACACACAACACCATCATCACCACACAACACCATCATCATCACACAACACCATCATCATCACACAACACCATCATCATCACACAACACCATCATCACCACACAACACCATCATCACCACACAACACCATCATCACCACACAACACCATCATCACCACACAACACCATCATCACCACACAACACCATCATCACCACACAACACCATCATCACCACACAACACCATCATCACCACACAACACCATCATCACCACACAACACCATCATCATCACACAACACCATCATCACCACACACCACCATCATCACCACACACCACCATCATCACCACACGACACCATCATCACCACACGACACCATCATCACCACACAACACCATCATCACCACACAACACCAACAACATGGACACACAACACCATCATCACCACACAACACCATCATCACCACACACCACACAACACCATCATCACCACACAACACCATCATCACCACACGACACCATCATCACCACCACACAACACCATCATCACCACACAACACCATCATCACCACACAACACCATCATCAACATCAACTTATACAGAATAGAGCAGCTCGTGTAGCACTTAAGTGCAGCTATAGGAGAAATATTATATTAATGCACAAAGATCTTAATTGGTTGTTGGTCGAAGATAGACTGTTGTATTTACTGTTAATTTTCATAAGAAACATTTCCATCTCAAAATTGCCTTCTGTTTTGTTCAAGCATCTTTCTTTTAGTGTAGACAATCATCAGTACAGTACCAGACATGCAACTAAAGGCAACTTCACCTTACCCATAGCAAGAACAAATGCCATAAAAAACACTGTTATGTTCAGAGGTATGAAGGAATGGAATAAACTGCCAAAACATATGCTTACTAACAATGCTAATACATTTAAATTAAATGTAAAACAGCATCTATCAAAATAATACATCTGACTGTTTATATTTATGTATAGATGTGTGTGAATATGTACAGTGGGGCAAAAAAGTATTTAGTCAGCCACCAATTGTGCAAGTTCTCCCACTTAAAAAGATGAGAGAGGCCTGTAATTTTCATCATAGGTACACTTCAACTATGAGAGACAAAATGAGAAAAAAATCCAGAAAATCACATTGTAGGATTTTTTATTAATTTATTTGCAAATTATGGTGGAAAATAAGTATTTGGTCACCTACAAACAAGCAAGATTTCTGACTCTCACAGACCTGTAACTTCTTCTTTAAGAGGCTCCTCTGTCCTCCACTCGTTACCTGTATTAATGGCACCTGCATTAATGGCACCTGTATTAATGGCACCTGTTTGAACTTGTTACCTGTATAAAAGACACCTGTCCACAACCTCAAACAGTCACACTCCAAACTCCACTATGGCCAAGACCAAAGAGCTGTCAAAGGACATCAGAAACAAAATTGTAGACCTGCACCAGGCTGGGAAGACTGAATCTGCAATAGGTAAGCAGCTTGGTGTGAAGAAATCAACTGTGGGAGCAATTATTAGGAAATGGAAGACATACAAGACCACTGATAATCTCCCTCGATCTGGGGCTCCACGCAAGATCTCACCCCGTGGGGTCAAAATGATCACTAGAACGGTGAGCAAAAATCCCAGAACCACACGGGGGGACCTAGTGAATGACCTGCAGAGAGCTGGACCAAAGTAACAAAGGCTACCATCAGTAACACACTACGCCGCCAGGGACTCAAATCCTGCAGTGTCAGACATGTCCCCCTGCTTAAGCCAGTACATGTCCAGGCCCGTCTAGAGTTTGCTAGAGAGCATTTGGATGATCCAGAAGAGGATTGGGAGAATGTCATATGGTCAGATGAAACCAAAATAGAACTTTTTGGTACTAACTTAACTCGTCGTGTTTGGAGGAGAAAGAATGCTGAGTTGCATCCACAGAACACCATACCCACTGTGAAGCATGGGGGGGGGAAACATCATGCTTTGGGGCTGTTTTTCTGCAAAGGGACCAGGACGACTGATCAGTGTAAAGGAAAGAATGAATGGGGCAATGTATCGTGAGATTTTGAGTGAAAACCTCCTTCCATCAGCAAGGGCATTGAAGATGAAACGTGGCTGGGTCTTTCAACATGACAATGATCCCAAACACACCGCCCGGGCAACGAAGGAGTGGCTTCGTAAGAAGCATTTCAAGGTTCTGGAGTGGCCTAGCCAGTCTCCAGATCTCAACCCCATAGAACATTTTTGGAGGGCGTTGAAAGTCCGTGTTGCCCAGCGACAGCCCCGAAACATCACTGCTCTAGAGGAGATCTGCATGGAGGAATAGACCAAAATACCAGCAACAGTGTGTGAAAACCTTGTGAAGACTTACAGAAAACGTTTGACCTCTGTCATTGCCAACAAAGGATATATAACAAAGTATTGAGAAACTTTTGTTACTGACCAAATACTTATTTTCCACCATAATTTGCAAATAAATTAATAAAAAATCCTACAATGTGATTTTCTGGATTTTTTTCACATTTTGTCTCTCATAGTTGAAGTGTACCTATGATGAAAATTACAGGCCTCTCTCATCTTTTTAAGTGGGAGAACTTGCACAATTCACCTTTGGCTAAGCCCCGCCCCCCTTAGTTACTGTTGCTACGTCCGTCAACTTCATCTGGGCTCTGGTTTGGTATCAACATGGCTTATGCTGTGACGGCTCTTCCTGCTGAACTTTGATCAAACTTTTATAAAGCAGCAAATAAAGTGTCTGATAGAAGTAGGCAAAAGTGGCTGCAATATGCGCTCGAAGGCTTTATTCAAGACACACCGGAGAAACACAAACAACAACAAGATCCAAATAGAGGCAAAAGCATAACGGTCACAGTCAAAACATGACCCACCGCATCATATCCTGATGGAGACGGAGACTGGGACTCACAATATCAGGAGCAACGCTGTTCATGCAGAGCTGGTCTCTATTCACTTCTATAATCGTTATTACAAAGCACACGGACTACGCCAGTATAAAGTTGTTTATCAGTAGCGTGTGCTAGCGTATCAACAATTAGTGTAGAGAACCGAAATCATGACCTAAACCAGCATAAAACTGTGTAACTAGTGTAACTTCACAGTAGGGCTGTGCGATATTGAAGAAAAATGCGATATGCGATATCTTGCTAAATAATGCGATATTCGATATGCGATACGATATTTATTTTTCTAAAATCAATTAAAATTGTATTAAGAGAAATCATATAACCAAAATTTCAAATTATTTAGGGGAAAGAAATCAACAGCAGTTTTTTTTATGTTGCATTAACACAAATTACATTTTAACATTACATTTAAATGTTACAATTACATTTTAACAATGTAAACAAACAGAAAATAAAAATATCACTAATACTTTGCTCCACTATATAGTTAGGCCTACATCAACCTGAAAACATGAACATTCAAGTAAACAAAAACACTTGAGAAACAGTGGAGTTACTACTTTGCTCTCTTTTTGTTTTGTTTTTGCCAAGAAAAACCCTGGTTTCCCGACTGTGGCGATCGGAACCATATCCTTTGCCAGATAGCGTGTAATGGCCTTGGTTATCTCACTATGACGGCGGGAACTTACAGGATATGGTGTTATGCTTTCGAAGCTTGATGATATGGATTGTTGCTTGGGTTGGTGAACGAGGGTTGATTCACCTGAGCTTGAAGATTTTTCTGCCGAGCATTGCTGATACAAATCGTTGTGCTTTGCTTTGAGGTGACTGAACAGATTTGAAGTGTTTCCCGTTTTCGTTGCTACACGAGATTTACATGTTTTACATATAACTTCAGTCTGCATGTGGTCATCTCTTTTAAATCCAAAAAACTGCCATATCTTTGAGGTGCTTCTTCGTTTTGGCACTAAATCGTCGGCAGCAGCTGCGGATGTCTCAGGCTGGCTCATTTTATCATATTAGTTTGCTATGAGCGCGTCACTCACTGCGTGCTGGCTTGTTGATGGTCAGACGTCAGAGCAGTGAGCACGCGGGCGCTATGCGCACGCACACACACAACTAACGTCCGCATGTCAGATGATCTGTGTCGTAAAACTATATAGCTTTGTATTATTTTGTTCATTTATCGCAAATCATTACGATATGCATATCGCGATATGCGAATTTGCGATATTTCGATATATCCGATATATCGCACAGCCCTACTTCACAGTAAGGTTAAAAGCTAAATGTATCTTAGAGCAAAAGTGTGTTGTTGATCTTGAGGGGTTTCGCTGACTGAGGACGTCCACACAGTTTAATCCAAAGACGACACTTGTCAGTATTTTACTTCGGTTTTGGGAAGGGGAAAAACTGACCCCCGCCACCAACCTCTCTGGGAAACGCGTATCTGTGTTACAAACGCCCCAGGCACAACGTTTAACCATATTTCTGATAAAACTACGACGGTAATATCCTGCCGAGACCAAACATATGAGCCGCCGGTGTTAAAGTCAATGGAGCGCTGAGAGAAAGTGTCGGACCGCTGTGGAGCTCGTTCTCGGCTGCGCTGTGATTGGTCAATCTACATTCTGGGGCGTGGCTTAGCCAAAGGCGAATTGGTGGCTGACTAAATACTTTTTTGCCCCACTGTATGTACATGCACATGTGTGTAGGTATATTTATAGGCGTATGTGTAGAATGTGTTTTTATGTGTGTATATCTCATGCCCGTATGAG
This sequence comes from Phoxinus phoxinus, assembly GCF_949152265.1. Classification (NCBI taxonomy): domain Eukaryota; kingdom Metazoa; phylum Chordata; class Actinopteri; order Cypriniformes; family Leuciscidae; genus Phoxinus; species Phoxinus phoxinus. The sequence continues at coordinate 735,386 of NC_136883.1, forward strand.
GGTACATATGTGCGTTGATATGTGTATATACATGTGTATATGCAGGATTTATGCAGCCTTTTTAATTTTTTATGTACATATTTTTCAGGACCCCAGGAAGAATAGCTGCAGCACGGCTGTAGCTAATGGGGATCCTTTCAATAAAAACTAAACTAAAACACACAACACCATCATCACCACACAACACCAACACCAACAACAACACCATCAACAACAACACACAACACCATCATCACCACACAACACCATCAACAACACCATCAACAACACCATCAACAACACCATCAACAACAACACACAACACCATCAACAACACCATCAACAACAACACACAACACCATCATCACAACACCAACAACAACACCATCATCACCACACAACACCATCATCACCACACAACACCATCAACAACAACAACACACAACACCATCAACACCACACAGCACCAACAACAACACCATCAACACTATCAACAACAACACACAACACCATCAACACCACACAGCACCAACAACAACACCATCAACACTATCAACAACAACACACAACACCATCATCACCACACAACACCACCGTCATCGAGACACAACACCATCAACAACAACACACAACACCATCATCACCAACAACAACACCACCGTCATCGAGACACAACACCATCAACAACAACACACAACACCATCAACACCATCAACACCACCGTCATCGAGACACAACACCATCAATAATAATTGTGTAATAATTATACAAATTGCACACACATTTATTATGTAAACACTAACTTTATTTTGGATGTGATTAATCGCTTACAGCCCTAATTTAGCCTATATTAGGGGTGTAACAATATATCGTGCCACAATATATCGCAATACAAAAATGCAACAATACGTATCGTGGATAGTGACAATATGTATCGTGGATAGTTCACCCAAAATAGAAATTACTGTATAAGAAAAAAATCATGTTTTCAGAGTTTTAGTGTCAGTACTACATTAAACTACTATATCATGTTGATTATAATGTATAATAATGCAATGGTCAGCTTCAGAATCATGAATATTTTTATTCTGGTGTCACCATTGTCCTTGAATTACAAGCACCAAGTCCAAACCTGTTCATTTAAACCCACAATGTAATATCAAAGTTAGCATTTTAATCAACAGTACATTTTTTGTTAACCTTTTATCATATGTCTTGGGAGTATCGCAATAATATCGTATCGTGAGTTCAGTATCGTGATATATATCGAATCGTGAAATGAAGGTATCGTTACACCCCTAGCCTATGTATTTTTATTTATTTAATTTTTGCCATGAAAATAGCCTTAGATGCTGACAAGGACCAAACAGTCCGGCAATGAGGAGAACAGAAGTTTCTTGTTGAAGAATGTGTGGCTTGGGCCATCACAGATGCTGACATTGCATTAAATAAACAAATCTTTCTATCTACGCATTCTTTAGTCGTTTAGTTCCATCCTTCATATTGTGTTTGTCTTGCTTGTGTGTTTTTGACGGCTCACTTTCCCCCCACCCCCAGAATGACGTGTCGGAGAAGGAGCAGCGCTGGGGCGCCAAGACCGTGATCGGATCCGGACACCAGGAACACATCAAGTTACTCACGCTTTTCCTGTTCTGCAGTCACACCAGCATTTACTCACACTCTCCAGCATTCCTCACATGTGTAAAATATGAGCAGAACTCAGTCTAACAGAAGGATGGACAAAACCTGTCAGATATCAACTGTCACACACACACACACACACACACACACACACAGTTAGACTGTCTCACACATGAATTATGTTGAATATCTGTCAGCTGGTAAATTTAACTACACAATTAGATAATACCAGTTTAGCTCCACCAGTGACCAAGCAATGCTTCAGTGTGTTCAGTGTGTGTGTGTAAAGAGCATTAGCAGTTACAGACACACACTTCAGCAGAACATGACCAGCTCACAGTGTCCGGATCAGTTCTGCTCACAGATCTATATAAATGTCACTGGTGGAGATGTGCTGGACCAGAGACTGGTCACTGTATGAAGAGTTGTGGGTATAATATGTCCCAGTTTACTGTGTTCTGCTCTCCTCACTCACAGAAGTGAACTATAGAGTCCTACACACACTAGCGGACACACATCACACATTATATCTGCTGTCTGAGTAATGTTTGGCTTGACTGTATATAAAGATATACTTTGAATATATACAGATGTGAATGTTGAAACAAATGTAATAATTCTCACTAAATTAATTTCTGTTATCATTGACAATCGAGATGTGTCCAGGTGATGATGTAGAGCGTGTGATTCTGTGATTGTCAGTATCCATAAGCTGCGCGAGCGAGTGTCGTGTGAACACAGCGACCTGAAGCAGAAGGAGCTCGCCGACATGCCGAAGGCTTCTCACGGGTACGGCGGCAAGTTCGGCCTGCAGCAGGACCGCATGGACAAGGTACACACACTCATACACACACTCTCACTCATACACACACACTCACTCATACACACACACACACTCTCACACTCTCACTCATACACACACTCACTCACTCACACTCTAACAGACACTCACACACACACACACACAGACACCTTTCACCCCCTTTTGATGCAAATTATTGTAAAGTTATATGCAAATGTGTGTATCCTCAGTCCAGTGGATCGCTCGGTCACCAAGCCTCACGCCTCAGCTCACGTCATGGTCCTACATTTAATCATTTAGCAGACGCTTTTATCCAAAGTGACTTACAAATGAGGAGATCAACAGAAGCGGTCAAACCAACAACAGGGAAACAATATGCAAATGTCGTGACCAGTCTCAGTTAGAGCAGCGCAGAACACGTAGCAATGATTTGAAAAAAAAAGTAATATAGATTATGTAATTGTTTGTATTAATGGTTCAAGTGTGGTTGCTGAAGCGTGCGTTGCTGAAGCGTGCGTTGCTGAAGCGTGCGTTGCTGAAGCGTGCGTTGCTGAAGCGTGAGTTGCTGAAGCGTGCGTTGCTGAAGCGTGCGTTGCTGAAGCGTGCGTTGCTGAAGCGTGCGTTGCTGAAGCGTGCGTTGCTGAAGCGTGCGTTGCTGAAGCGTGCGTTGTCTTCCTGAAGCGTGTGTTGTCTTCCTGAAGTGTGTGTGTGTTGTGCTCAGTCTGCTGTAGGCCACGAGTATCAGAGCAAGCTGTCCAAGCACTGCTCCCAGACCGACACCTCCAAGGGCTTCGGAGGAAAGTTCGGCGTGGAAGCGGATCGAGTGGACCAGGTAAACCGTCAGATCTCCAGCCAGGGTTTCTGCGCTCAGATCGTCTACTACATCTGCTCACTCGTGTGTATGTGTATGTGTGTGTGTGTGTGTGTGTTCTGCAGTCTGCCATGGGCTTCGAGTACGCTGGGAAGACTGAGAAACACGCCTCGCAGAAAGGTCAGTCTCTCTCGCTCTCTTTCTTTCCTTCCTCCATGATCAACAGTCACTAGTTCTGCTCTCGACTGATTCTGACTCTGTGTCCGGTTTGACTTCATGCGTTGGTGATGTTGGTTTACTCTTTCTGAAGCATCACAAACACACTTGAATTCACAATCTTCAAAAATCACAATCAGACGTTATATGGGTAGATATGTAGAGAGCAGAAGGAAGATTGTAATAATGAATGATTGTTCTGATAATCAGCCAAGCATGTTCAATCATCACCTGACCCCCGTAATCTCAAAATGAAGATCTTCTAGTTATTTACGTCTGTCACTTAATTCCGTACGACGAGAAACATTCATCAAGATTCTCTAACGTACTTCCCTTAGTTTGGAGTGCTCTCAGCTGCTCATGTTGTGTTGTTCCAGATTACGCCACCGGGTTCGGCGGCCGCTACGGCGTTCAGGCGGACCGCGTGGACCAGAGCGCCGTTGGCTTCGACTACCAGGGGAAAACGGAGAAGCACGAGTCTCAGAAAGGTTGGCTCCCACTCTCCCGCCTCACATGTGTGTCTGTGCTCCGCCATGTCTGCATTATTGTGCTCTGAAATCTGCAGATTATGCCAAAGGCTTTGGTGGCAAATTTGGAGTGGAGACGGATAAAGTGGACAAGAGCGCCATGGGCTTCGAGTACCAGGGGAAGACGGAGAAGCACGAGTCTCAGAAAGGTTTGTGATTGTAAAGTGTAAACATGGATGTGGCAGGCTTCTTATTTAGTAGATTAGTTAATGCCACATTTAGACGTGACGGTCTTGTTGTTGCTGTTTGCTGTCAGACTATGTGAAGGGTTTCGGAGGGAAGTTTGGCGTTCAGACGGACCGTCAGGACAAGTCTGCGATGGGATGGGATCACCAGGAGAAACTGCAGCTGCACGAGTCACAGAAAGGTCACACTCTCACACACACACACCACCATCGGCCTCTTCATACCTTAACTATGTATCGAGGAACAATAACAGTTTTTCTGCTAGTTAGTACACGTTGCAACTTCAGATTAAGATACTCTGGCTAAAAGGACACAGTAGTGGCTGCAGTCTTGCTATATTGCAAATGTAAGACTGGCATCAACGATTACTCCAAGCTTCATTATTTTTCTTTGAGACTCCAAAACCGAGCCATCAACAGACAGAGTTGGTGAACCAGCTTTGGGAAGTTGGTAGGAGGAACCAACTTAACTTCAGTTTTACCACTAGTCAAACAGAGTCACCTGGATCTGAGAAACATGCTTCAGGTTTAGCGTCTACATAGACTTTAGTATCGTCAGCATCAAAGTGATAGTGCAGGCTGAGCGATGGCAGCAGATGCAGAAGTGGAGACATCTAAATGAAAGAGTAATGGGCCTAAAACTGAGCCCTGAGGAACACCAGTGAGTGCCTGATCTCTGACCTGTGACCTCCCAAGGCAATGAACTGGGAACCGGCAGTCAAATAGGATTTTAAACCAGTTTAAAGGTGTCCCTGAAACACCAGAAGCACCTTCAATGTTGGAAAGTAAAAGGCTATGATCAACAGTATCGAAAGCGGCTCCGAGATAGAGAAGAATGAGAATGGAAATGCCATAAACACGTCATTGGGAACCCTGACTAGAGCCGAAAACCTGCCGGAAGGAGATCGAAGAGCGTATCGACTGTAAGATGGCTATACAAGTGAAAGGCAGCAATGCATTCTGGTATTTTTGCCAAAAACTGAAGCTTTGAAATGTGCAAGAAATGGTTAAAGTTGTCCAGGGATCGTTCTTTACTGGTGTTACTGGAACAACCCCAGTGTGCTCTGAATCATTATTCTACTGAGGACAGTAGTGCACAAAACACCAAAGCAAGATTTAAATAAACGGATGGGAATAAAATCAAGCAAGTGGCGGATTTTACTCTTGATGCCTCCGTTCCTGAGCCTCCGCAGCGAGTGAAGAACCGGAAAAACCAGGAGGATTAGATGGAGGAAG
>NC_136883.1:743282-815782 GCF_949152265.1 Phoxinus phoxinus
TTAGTTGATTTAATTAGAGAGAAACTAATAGGTTGTGTAATTAGGCCTATTGTCAAAAAAAAATCCCCATGATTTCGGTGCTGATCTGTCGCGGTGGTGTTCATGTAACCAGAGGGTGGCGCTGTCAAATACACACCTAAAAGCTGTCAATCAAGTCTCAGACAACAGAGGAACACATGGTCTCACGCCAGAGCGTGTGTGCGGAGGGGTTGATCCAAGCGCTCCTCTCTAGAGTTATTCAACTATCGAGTTTATGGTCATCGAATGTCTTTTCTGAGTTAATTACGCGAGATTATTGTTCTCACGCTGTTTTATTGACGGATGAAACACTGATTGATGGATTATAGTAGAGTACAGTATATGGATATTAGTGTCTTCAGTGTCGGTCAACATTCCCTCTGTTCATCATGTTCATTTGCTGCTGTAACTATAGTGAAGAGGAGGAGATGATCGGTTCTTCTGGCACACACATTATGAAATGGACAGGATTTGAAAGCTAAAACTTTGTTTCTTATCAATAGTATGAAAGCACAAAGATTATTGGACGGCTAGAGCTACAAATACTGTTCAGTGAAGTGTGTTCACCAGCTGAAAACTGCACAGACCGAATGATTACATCGCTTCATCAAAATGAGAATAGATGGACATCAAGAAACTAATGTTTTCACCCTAGCCCTGCAATGTAGATGTGAATAATGATAAATAATAATCGATATGAAATTACTCGTATTTTTAGATTTAAAGGAGCATTACGATGATCTATTAGAGCTGGCGAGTCCGAGCTGTGGCCTAGACTAGTGCATGTCTTCTGTGAACGCCGTCACACACACACAGAACACACACCGGTCTCCTGCTGGTCATGTTGGATCTGAAGGTGTTCAGGTAGAAAGGATTCGATGACTTCTGCAGTGTGTGTACCTGTACAGCACACAGTGTTTAGATGAATGCCGGATCTACTCTCACTGTAATGCTTTGATAGACAGTTAACAATGATTTTTTTTCTTTTCTAGTGAACATTAACATTAACATGTTTAGTGCACGTGTGTCCACTGCGCCCCCTTGTGGCCGGCTGGTGTACAGCACTGGTTCTGCAGCTGCAGTGTCAGCAGTGTGAGGAGCTCATGCCAGTGTGTGTGTGTGTGTGTGTGTTAGGCGGAGCCCGTCAGCGAGCCGGTGGCGAATGTGTACGAGCTGGAGCCGGTCTCAGCAGAACCCACATATGAAGAGCCGGTTCAGGAGGAGCTGTACCTGAGCCCGGAGCCCGGCGACCAGACCCAGACCTCAGGTGCGCCAGCGCCACGCTAACCTTTACTGTACACTATCTGAACCCAAACATATGAGCAGTGCTCTCCTGCAGATGTAGTGCTTCACACCTGTGTGTGTGTGTGTGTGTGTGTGTGTGTGTGTGTGTGTGTGTGTGTGTGTGTGTGTGTGTGTGTGTGTGTGTGTGTGTGTGTGTGTGTGTGTGTGTGTGTGTGTGTGTGTGTGTGTGTGTGTGTGTGTGTGTGTGTGTGGCTCAGGTGCTCAGCCGGACGAGTATGGAGAGGATGTCGGTGTGACTGCCGTCGCTCTGTACGATTATCAGGCCGGTAAGAGAACGCTTCGATGGCTTTGAGTTCACACACTGCTAAAGAGAAAGTGCTCCTCACTCCTCACGGGCTGCATGACTGCAGGACACACTCATGTTTGTGTTGAACACTGATGGAGAAACACATCTAGTGTGACACATAACTCACAACAGTGGTTCGTTTAGTTAAAATCATCTTATAAATGTATGAGGTGACGAGGGCTTTTCCCCGAAGTCATGTGTTCAATAATGTCCAAGTTAATACTTCTTTACTTAATATCCTCATGATTTTTGGCATAAGATAATTTTGACCCATCCGATGTATAGTTGCTATTGGCACAGATAAACCCGTGCGGCCCGTACATCTGACAAGAAAATACAGTTTCAGTTTTTCTACTTCCGCACTTCACCTTTAACTCAGTGCTACACATGCAAGCTTTCTGTTAATAGTTTGGAATAATGTAGATAAAGTCTCAATTATCTATTATGATATCTATCAAAATTATGAAAAGTCTGAATTGTGAGGAAAAAAGTTGGAATTATGGAAGTTTGTTTCCAGCATGGAATAAAAAATAAAAAGGAGACTTTTTCTCTCAACATCTTTTCCCTCACAATTGAGTTTTTATATCTCGCAATTCTGAGAAAAAAAAAAAAAAAAAAAAAGTATTTCATGGTGGAAACCAGCTTCAATAATTACTTGCCGTTTCTTTGCAATTATTTGTGAAATTGAAACAATTTTCACAATTGTTTTTAATTTTTTTTATAGTTTTTTCATTTCAATATCAGTTTTGTTGATGTTTCGTTACATTTGAATTGCAAATCTGCCTCTTCTGAGCAGGAAGTGATGTAACGCGCCTCTGTTTGTCCCCAGCGGGTGATGACGAGATCTCCTTTGACCCGGACGACATCATAACCAACATCGAGATGATTGACGAGGGCTGGTGGAGGGGGGTGTGTCGCGGCTCCTACGGGCTCTTCCCGGCCAATTACGTGGAAGTTCGACAATAGACTCGCTCGATGCAGGCGGAGCGTCAGCCCTCTACCCCGTGCTTCCTCATCAGCTTCCTCTTCTTCCTCCTCTTCATCAGCTTCCTCTTCTTCATCTGCTTTATCAACTTCCTCCTCTTCCTCTTCTTCATCTGCTTTATCAACTTCCTCCTCTTCCTCTTCTTCATCCTCCTCTTCTTTCTCTCTCAACGCTCGCGTCCCGTTTCCGTCAGTAGGCCTGAGTAGATGCCTATAGAGATTTATGACACTTCTGAGAGCGTACACACACACACTCACACTCACACACACACACTCACACACACACACACACACACACACACACACACGCGAGAGTAGACCAAAGGTCAGAGATCTTCTGGAGTCTGAGAGTAAGTCATGCACTTCTTCTTTGCGACTCTTAAAGCGGCGTCCGTACGAACACTTTGTTCATTTTAGTGTCTTTTTTTTGCAGTGTTGAAATAGGGAACAAATTAATGAATTATGTTTGAAAATATGAATGAAGGCCAAAACGTGATGCCATAATAATCACTGCTGGAAATCGCAGTGCTTGAGACGGTTCATAAGAATCACTTTAATGGTGTTTGAAGGGTTGTTGGTGTCGTATGTGTGTGTCTCGTGTTTCGTCTGTGAAGTCCGTCAGGTGTTCGGCCACATCTGCACTCGCTCGTGATGTGCTGGACATGTCGATGTGTCCGAGTGCGCTTCTGTGTCTGACAGCCGTTATATCACATGATCTGCTGACCAACGACAATCCGGCGCAGTCGCTAGTGCTGGAGAATCACATCGTCTGGTGTGCAGGAACCTTTCAAACAAACTGTGCTTATCTATACTCTCTTTACAAGGCTGTTTTATAAGGAATATCATTTAAGAATAAAAAAATAAATAAAACTAATGTGTTTGTATTTTTCACGTATGAAACTTGATTTCTCTGTCAGTAATAAAGTGCAAGTGTTTGTAACACAAACTGACCAGAGCTCAATCAGAGCAATATTTATTGATGTCAGATTTAGTCGCCATACAAGCTGTACATGCCCTCGTCCCACAATCCTACTATACGGCTCTTGGTCATTGCAACGAGTGTCTACTTTAGAAGGTCTGACAACATTAACGGTGTGAACACAAGTCTGTACATGTGAGCAAAGTAAAGCAACGGGTTGAAGTCAAAGGGGAAAACCATAGCTAAACATCAGGACATTTCCACAGATATGAGCTGAATATTGTGCTTATCTAAATATATACAGTATTCATTAATCATGGAATATATATACTGCGTTATGGATTTGCTATATTAAGAATCGAACAAATATACCCATTTTATTCAAACGTTTGTCTGTTTGGCAAACCACAGTTCAGTGGGAACAACACCATTATAAAAGGCAATATAATTATATAAATCCAAAATACACTTACTCTATATGCTTTCTAAAGAGGATCTGTTTTATAAAAATGACTTCACAGTAGCAGCAGTGTATTGGCAAACCGTTGTTCAAGAAAGGCTTGCGATTTAACATTTCTGGCCACATTTAAAAAAATATTGTGGTCTATAAATGTATATTCACTCATACTCAATCTCAGCAGCAGACATCGCTTCTCCTCGCAGATATTCCCACTATCAGGACAAGATAAAAAAATATTCTCACAATCAATTTGTACAAGCATTCTGCAAGCTGGATAACAGTGTATATATGAAGAAACATGATTCGAAGTTTTATAACAGCTTAAAACATCCTCTATAAACTCTCATATGAATCTCTAAAACTGCAGCTCATATTAAAGCTGGGGGAATCTCCACTTTCTAAATGTGTTTTTCATCCATGCATAGGCTTCATTTTTTGACTATGTACCGGTAATCAAAATGCCACATCTGGATCTTTCAGTGAAACAACATACATATTCAATCATTTGGTGCACATAACCCCACAACCAACCGCAAGCTTGCATTTAAATTGATAACCAATGCACTGAACCAAGCCACCGCACGAGATTAGTGTGCACAGCCGCAGTATTATATTCTGTGCACGATACTGAGGCCTGATATCAGAACTGCTCCACAACTCTCACTCTCAACTCTTCCTCTCAAGCCTTAGTCATCAGATGAACACAGTCCAGAATCAACCTTCAAATTGCACAATTACCTAAAATAAATGGGTGAGCCAGAAGGAGGAGTTAGTTCGGGAACGCTTGCATATATTTTGTAGCATTAGTTGTTGCCATCAGGATCAACATGGACGAGGCTGTACGTGACGTCTTGTCCTCATGCAATCTCACTGAAGACGAGAAGCATCATGAGCAAAGGTCCTGAATGTGTGGATGTCCCCAATGTTATTTAGGGTTCATGTTCAAGCCTGAGTGAATCCAGTGTCTCATTCTATAAGGACGAAGCAACTGTACATGTTTTCTGCAACACACAGAACGCTTGCAGACAACATCTGTTAGCGGAATATTCCTGTATCAAAGGTAAGAGGACCTCCAGCTCTGCTGGTTACAGCTGCTCCTGATATTAAAATGAAGCTTCGCATCATAAGAACGAGTCCACATAGACTTGCTCCTGAGAGCAGTTTTTGTTCATTGGTTCTTATAGTTACTCTGAGCACAATCCTCTTCCAACAGGAGATGCACACGGACTGATAGACGTTGGAGAAGACGAGGGATTGATATCCACGCCTGGCATCATACCTTTATCTGTCCATTAGCAGTTTGAGACCCCTCTCGATGTTCATCCGATGCCCGACACGGGTGACGCCCAGGTCTACAAGGTCTTCTTTTTGCAGGTTAGGAAGGTGGGTGCCCTCAATCTCATTGTCCAAGAAGGCCTTCTTGTGTTCTGCCAGGTGGAGGCTCTCCAGCCAGTCGGCTACGTCATGCTTGCTCCAGACGCGCACGGGTTTGTCAGCAAAAGGCTTGTCGGCGGCCGCCAGGAGCAGCGCGAGTGGGGACAGCGACTGACTGCTGACTGAGCTGAGGCTGTGGCAATGCTCTGCGTTCACTACGGGTGGAGACGGCAGGCCAAACACATCGGTCAATGTGGGAGAGCCGGCAGCGACTGGCAGAGAAGAGCTGTGAGCCGACTCAGGAGGACTGGAGGCTTGAGGAGGCAAGTGTGTTGGTGAAGAAGAAGTCACTGTGTTGCAGTGTTTGGTACCTGAGGCTTGGGTCAGCCACTCTCTGAGAACACACACACACACACACACACACACACACACACACACACACACACGCAGAAAGAGAAGTCAGGTGCTGAACTGGTAGAGGGACAACAACAACACTCACTATTCTGTCAATAAATGTGTCTCAAAGGAACCCAGACGGCAGCATACTGTCAATTAACCAGTAAGAGGATTCAGTTAAATGTGTTCACCTCAGAATTCAAATTAGCTGATAATTTACTCTCCCCGACGTCATCCAATATGTTCATGTCTTTCTTTCTTCGGTCGAAAAGAAATGAAGGTTTTTGAGGAAGACATTCCGGGATTGTTCTCCATATAGTGACTTCTTCAATGTGAGTTTTAGTGCAGCTTCAAAGTCTCGACACGATCCAGCCGAGGAATTAGAGTCTCATCTAGACAAACCAGCGGACATTTTATAACAAAATAAACATTTACATACTTTTAACCAGTAATGCTGGTCTTGCACTCAGGGCGTAGCACAAGATCCCGGGCCCTATAGGCCGTCCTGATCATGTTCCTCAAATATAACTATTAACTGCAATGCAGTAGTCGGATCATTCGAGTCACATATCACTGAGAAGTAAATTGCAGTTATTTTTCTGCCAGGATAGTGTTCAACACTCACACAGCTCAATGAATTCATTCTGCATCTCAGGACGAACCTTGACCCCTCTTTCTTCTTTTCCCTTACAAGTGCTCCTGTAAAATGGGATCATAATATTCCAACAACTCTAAAGTGCCAAGAAAATGCCATAGTGGACAACATTTAAACAGTTTCTGAAACTGAGGGTCATGTGTTTCACAATGTTAAGATCTGCTTCTATTAAATAATGTTGACATGATATGTAGCTACCGATGAGCTAGCAAGCTACCTATGACACCGATTAGCCTAGTATAGCTCATTTTAGACATTATAGCCTATTAATTTAATTATTAATGTTTCAAATAAGGCTATTATAATGGTGTGTTGTATGCAAACAGCATTGTTAGTGTGGTTTATTTATTTAGCCTTTACCTCAGATATTCAAGCAGTTTAGCTCTATAGATGTTGTGCTCTAGTGTGTGCTCACCTTTCTTTGAAAAGAAGTCAGTTACCAATTGTTTATTTTATTTTATTTCCTTTCTTTTTTGGTGGCCTGATTTGGCTTTCTTTGAGAAAGACATTTCTACAGCAGAAGTTTGTGCTCCACCAGATGCTCAACTAAACAAAATGTATAAAAATGTATAAACAAAACAAACATTTATATACTTTTTAACCACAAATGCTGGCACTAGTCTTGCACTAGCTGTGATGCGACACACATTACATAATCAGGTTGAAAGATCACGCATGTTCCGGTTAGAAAAACTCCATCTATTTATCTCCTCCAACTTCAAAATTGTCCGTCATCGCTGTTTTACTTTTTTTTTTTTTTTTGTAAGTGGCGTTTGACTTATTCTTTGCACGTTCTCTTTGTAAACAGTGCGTCTGTTCTTCTGCCTACGTCACGCGTGACCTTTCAACCTGATGACGTAATGTGTGGCGCATCACAGCGAGTGCAAGACGAGCATTTGTAGTTAAAAAGTATTTCATGTTTATTTTGTTATAAAATGTCCGCTGGTTTGTCTAGATGAGACTCTTATTCCTCGGCTGGATCGAGACTGAAGCTGCACTGAAACTCACATCTGGACCTTCGACCCGCTGGACCATTGAAGTCACTATATGGAGAACATCTGGAGTGTGTTCCTCACAAACCTGCATTTCTGTTCCACTGAAGAAAGAAAGACATGAACATCTTGGATGACGTGGGGGTGATCAAATTTTAAGTCCAGTGTCGAGACCCCTTTAGTTACAAATACATGGACATTTGTCTCGGCAGGAACTCCAGTCCAAGCATGTGCTCCCAAGATCTTCTGAGACGGGTGTAGGGAACCTGCTTTGCTTCGACTCTTTTATCTTGTTAATCCGTCACAAATTTCATGAGATTAACATATGTAAACCTTGTAACCATGCTCCGTATTAAAAGATTATTTCACAGCTGTAACAATATTTGGATAACATTTAATCTTTTTTTATTTGTGTTGTCCTTGATCTACCCCTAAGCTTGTACATATCTACAGGCCAGACACAGTCCTACATTTGAATATTATTTTGCACAGGAATTTTACTTCTTTTTAAAATAAAATGCCACATGAGACAGGCTACGCTGTTATTGTGCTCCTCACCTGGATCCGATGCTTCTGGATCCTGCAGGGGGGTCGAGAGGTCCTCCTCGTTTCGGAAATCTGTCCTTGTTGATCTGTTGAAGTTTAGAACTGAGTTCACTGATCACATTGACTTTAGGATCTGCATTGGGCAAGAGGGGGTTCTGGAGCTCATGGGCATCTCCCCACAGTTTAGAGGCCCACTGATCAAGTGCTTTGTGAGGCTCAGATTGTGCTACACCATCCAGGGGTGGAGGAGGTGGTGGTGGCCGTCCAAACGACTCAATGCTCTCCTCTATCAAAGAGTTCCTGTAAAGTGCATTGCTTTTGTTGATTATGGGCTTCATCTTTGGCTTCGGTGGAACCGGCGGTCGCTCCACCAGAGTCTGCCCGTCTACATAGGCTATGTATGAGTCCTCAAGTCCCTCAAATGAAAGAGTAGAGATACTGGACATTGTGGAAATTGTGCTGTTTGCCTCAAAGTAAGGATCCCCACTGTTTCGACTAAATACTTCCCCAATGCCTGAGTCCGTGACAGACTCGAAGCCCTCTGGAGGTGGTGGAGGGTAGGTGTGGGGATTCATGCAATTCACAAGCCCTGAAAGACACTTGGACTCCACACTGTTCATTGTAGAAGCATGAGAATGATAAACAGGCAAGGGTCCACTTGTTGCATGATTTTTTTTCTGCTTGAGGATCTCTGCAACCTGGTCCTCAGGAACATCAATGCTGTTGGCAAACTCCAGAGGCGGAGGCAAGGGGTCAGGCAAGTCAAACTCCTCATCAATATCCACTGAGGTCAGTGGGGGAAGAGGAATGCTACAGGAGAAGTTGGCAGGCTCCTCCACGGATGTGGCAGAGGTCCTTGTATGAGATGGCTGGGAGTTGGGCGCTATACGTTTGTCATTGTAATCAATGGTTGCACTGTCCAGAATTAGGGACTCTTCTAGTTTGAATCCATCAGACTGACTGTTCACATATGGCTTGGTCTTATCTAGTGTCTGGACCATGAGGAGCCCCTCTGACTGATGTTGAGATGTGCTATGGTTGTTCTTCAACTGCTCTGATGGATTACATTCCTTCGCCTTCTTTGTGCCATGATTGGACTCTCGTGTGTGCCTAAACAAACCTCCACAATCTTTTGGTTGAGCTGTGGCAGCAAATCTGGCTTCAATATTGGACCGTAGCTTGGTGTCTATGAAGAGTGGCTGGTTGAGGTTTGCTTTGCGAGATTCTCCTTTAGGTGGAGGAAGAGGAGGTTGCACTTGCTCCCTCAGAGCTCTATTTCTGGCCTGGTGTTGGAAATCTCCATCATTGAGAGTAATGGGACTGCCTGTGTTGGGGCAGTTCCCGGTGCGTGTTGTGAGGGGCTCAGTTGTTGGTTCGGGGAGGATGAAGTCAGTCATGTTGCCTCGACTTCCAATTTGTTGGAACCCTAATAAAGGAGCCGGTGGAGCCATAAGCTTTTCTAAACTCTTATCATAAGAAAACATGCCTTCATCTATGGACATAGACTGGCGTAAACGGGGGGTAGGGATAGATGTATCCTCGTCTCCGAGATCCATTGACAGAAAGGCATGGGAGTTCTTGCGTGCTTCAAGACGCTTCTGGCGGTCACGTACGGCCCCGGCAATAGCCGCCGCAAAAGGGTTGCTCACGATGAAGCCTCCGGTGTCCTCCGGTCGTAGCTGGCCTGGTGGCTCAGAAGTGGGAGTCTCAATTTCCATGCTACCTTCTCGGCTACTCTTGCCACTACTGCTAGTTGAAGGCTCTTTAACAATAATTGTTGGTATCTGGATTGAACAGGTTTTATCAGGGCTATCCTCAACATTTGGCTGCTTTATCAGTATACCCTTCCTGCGGGCTGGTTTTGGTGGGACGTACAATTGTTTGCCAGCTGTGTCTGAGTATGGGTTCTCTGGCACATGGCCCCTGTTATGGGTACACATGTTTTGCTGGCTGACTGGATAAGTCTGATAGTCATATTGTTCGAAGTTCTGCCGATGGTACATTAACTGGTCTCTTTCTATAGTGTGGCATCTGCCTGTTGAGCTCTGTGTGTAAATGGACTGATTGGGCTCATATCTTATAGGAGTACTGGGGTTGTAAGGTGGGGATGGAGGAGAGATGCCTGGAGGTGGGGGGATTTCCTCAGATGTGTCAGGCATTGAGAGACTTCTGGTGAACTTCAGCAGTGGAGGTATCAGTAACTTCCTTTCTTCTCCTGCGATTCCTGGAGAAAGGATCATGCAACATGTTTAGACTGACGCCTCATTAAGTTGCTTAAGTTTGTTGTTTTTGTTACAAACATATCCTGATAAAACCAATATCCAATCATGCAGGTCAAGTCTGAGTCGACTCTTGAGTCATTAGTTCTCAAATCAAAGTCATTTTCATTTACTGTACTCAGACAGTCAAGGCATGTAACTTGAGTTCCCCACATCTGGGACATAGAAAGTACTGTGGTGGAAAATAATCAATACATAAACTACTAATGCTTTCAATAAATTTTTTAACCAAATTTAAATTTGCTCGTTTGAAAGAGTTCTGAAGAAATGCAAAATGAAATTGAAGGGTCTACTAACAGTCTACTAATACTCTATCTAAAGTTAGTTGACTTGTAGTTACAAAGTTACTTATAGTTAGTAGACTGTCAAAAGTGAACCAGCAAAATAAAGTGTAAATTGAAAGAAGAATTTAAGTGCAATTGAAGAACTAGTTATAATTATAATATGTCTCTGTGTGCTTATCTGATGTTTCATAAAACAATACCCTAATACTAGGTATTTTTGTGTGAAAAATCTCATTCGGTCACACCCATCATGAGAAAGTAGTTCTACACACAAGAACCTTTTAGAGACTGAAACCTGAAAAATGGCTTGAGATTTGGTGAGTACATCAGTGGACACTGAGTTATAGAAACATAATGCACATCTGTGGTTCGCTTTGCATTACCTGTTCAGTCAATTTACTTACTGATGAATTATGGTATCTGTGTGAAAACATTTGCACACAAATATGTGTGTCTATTAGTTAACAGCTGTGTGAATTGCAATTTGAATGTGCTTTGAATAAAAAAGCAAAAAAACAATTCTCATCGTGGGTAGAGGAAAAGGCAGAAATGGATTTTTTATATTTACCAATGGATTTTTGTCTTTTCATGGAGCTTTTTGGCAGACGAACGTAACTTCCATGGGATCTCCCAGGAATATTAGGAGGAACTATAGCGACTCCTGGCCTTTCCGATGTGGACTGCTGTAAAGCAGATGTATTGATTAGAGCTCAATGCACACACACATACAGACAGACAGTTTTAGAGCATTTTAAATATCAATCACAGTTATAATCTAACCCAGCTAACAGGGGGAATTATCAGAAGTTTCACTAACATTCTGGCAAGTTTATGAACAAACACTCTTCCAGGAACAATAATAGAATGTTTGTTCAGAGTTATCTGGTCTTTATAATGTTCTGAAAATATTACCAAATATATTTATTTTTTTAAATGTCACAACATTCAGAGAACATTCAAAAGTAACACTCCCATAAATGCTTGCAGAATGATAGAATGGGATGTTTTTTCTTAAACGAGACTGAACTTATCAGGGATTATTCAAAAATAATATTTTCATAATTTGATGGGAATGTTAGCAAAACACATTTTTGTGAGCTGGGAAAGCTGGTGGTCATGTGTAATTTCAGGCTACAAGACAACAGGTGCAACTCACATTAATCTCCATGCATGTGGCCGTAAAGCGGCTGGAGGGGCGGGGCTTGACCGCCGCGACTGCCGAGGTTTTTCCATTCGCTGGTTTCTGCAGATGCGCAGGCTCTTCCCCTTTATCTGCAAAAGGCAATAATGTCTGAGGGACAGCAGAAATAAACATAGCATTCGATCTCTAACACAAGCGTCCGCTCTCTGCAACAGTGGAGCGCGCTCATCGTGGATTAAGCAAACCACACACAGGGAACACTGTCAGAGACATGGGTTGGGCACAAATGTAATATTATGACTAGGAAAATAAAAATGTTAACCACCAAAAATGTCTTCCACATTTGACTAAAACAGACAGATTCAACCTTTCTAGGTGGATCCTTAGGGGAACAAATCACATCTTAAATCTTGATGCTATGAGCTTGTTTAGTCTTTTATTAAATGATTGTAAGATCTGTGCAGTGCCAGGAGAACACTAGCCTGGTTCTACCAGACTCTCCTACACTTCATCTGTACAGAGAGTCCGGCCGCTCTCCATTGACAAGCGTTAACTTCCTCGAAGACGGGTCGGGTCCTCTGTAGAAGTTTAAAACGTACTCGGTTACTAACGTAACCTCGGTTCTCTCTAGAAGAGGGAACGAGTACTGCGTCGAAGAACGCTACGGGAAAGATATTTCTTTGTCGAGATTGAAGCCTAAAATTAATCCTTAATTTTGTAATAATGTAAAACGCTTTTCTGAAGCATACAACCTAGGCGGAGCAATACAGCTCACCCATTGGCTGCTCTGCCAGAAAAGCACAGCCTATGCGAGGCCAGGACGCTGACCAATGAGGGCGCTTCGCGCCCTTCTGCGTCACCTCCCGCCCAAACAGGCGTGGCCTAGGCCTATAAATACGAGCATAGCTGTCTAACACGCCGATTTTCGTCAATGAAGCGACGCAGCGCGGACACGCACGGCCATGAGACGCAGTACTCGTTCCTTCTTCTAGAGAGAACCGAGGTTACGTTAGTAACCGAGTACGTTCTCTTACGTAGAGTTCTCTCGTACTGCGTCGAAGAACGCTACGGGAACCCCATGTAAAACGCCGTGCGTGCTCTTGGACCGACACAGACACCTAAGGGCGCGCGCATAGCATATATAATAATAGCATATATATAATAGCATAGATAATAGCATATATATGTAAATATAGATATATATGAGGGGTAATAGCATGCTCATGGGACACATTGTCAGTGAGTGATGCTTAAACATTGAAGTGACCTGGGCCGCAGCGCGGGGCAGGAACACTTATACATATTAACATTGAAGTGACCTGGGCCGCAGCGCGGGGCAGGACACTAATACATAGTCTTCTAGACCGAGAGCAGTTTAGCCTGCAACGCAGGAACCTCTAGGTTATAGAACCTAATAAATGTAGACGGGGAGGCCCAGCCTGCCGCCATACAGATATCTTGTAACGAGATTCCGCTATACCAAGCCCATGAAGAGGCCATGCCTCTCGTGGAATGTGCTCTGATGCCCAAAGGGCATTCCAAACCTCTAGATGCATAGGCTAGCGCAATGGCGTCCACTACCCATCGAGACAGACTCTGTTTCGTCGCGGCTCGCCCCTTGGAGCGTCCGCTGAACGAGACAAAGAGCTGCTCCGTCTGTCGAAAAACAGCGGAGCGGGACACGTAAGCTCTTAATGCCCTGACCGGGCAAAGGGAGCTATTTCCGTCCTCTGAGGCCGGCAGGGCCGACAGGGAGATGACCTGAGCCCTGAACGGTGTGTTGAGGGACTTAGGCACGTACCCATGCTTCGGTTTCAATACGACTACAGAGTCGTTTGGCCCGAACTCCATACAAGAAGCTCTCACTGAGAGCGCTTGCAAGTCTCCCACACGCTTCACTGAAGCGAGAGCCAAAAGAAACACGGTCTTGAAAGACAGGTGTTTCATGTCAACTGAGTGAATAGGCTCGAAAGGGGCCCCTTTCATAGCGTTCAACACTGTAGAAAGGTCCCAAACGGGGACTGAGGGGGGCCTTGGAGGGTTTAACCTCCTGGCGCCTCTAAGGAAGCGGACCACCAGGTCGTTCCTGCCTAGTGAACGGCCAAGCGTTGGATTAACGAACGCTGATATGGCAGCCACATAGACTTTGAGCGTGGATGGGGTTCTTCCCTTATCCAATAGCTCTTGCAAGAAGGAGAGAATCTCCGGTTCTCCACACTGAAGTGGTGACAGACCTTGATCTGAACACCATCCAGAGAACACCGACCATTTGGAAGCGTAGAGCCGTCTAGTAGACGGAGCCCTAGCTTGCTCGATCGTGTCTAACACTCCTCTTGGGAGGTTAGCGGGTACCCGTTTATGGCCCATACGTGTAGGGACCAAAGCTCGGGGTGAGGATGCAGAATCGCGCCCTTGGCCTGTGAGAGGAGGTCTCTCCTCACTGGAATCGGCCACGGGGCAGTACTTTTCAGTCGCATCAAAGCTGGGAACCAGGTCTGATTCGTCCAGTATGGAGCAACCAGTAGTACTGAGCATCCGCTCTCCTTGATACGCTCCAGCACTTGAGGCAGGAGTGAGACAGGAGGAAAAGCATAGAGCGGACGGCGGGGCCAGACTCTGGCCAGCGCGTTCGTGCTCTTCGAAAAGAATTCTGGGCAGTGAGCGTTTTCCTGGTTTGCAAACAGGTCTATTTCCGCTCTGCCGAACGTTTTCCACAGCAGACGCACTGTCTGTGTGTGTAGGGACCACTCTCCCGTAGGAACATTGTTCCGTGAGAGTCTGTCCGGGCCTACGTTCAAGTGGCCTGGCACGTGTATTGCTCTTAACGAGCGCAGGTTGTGCTGGGCCCACACCAGTATGCGTTCCGCTAACCTGAATAGGTTTCGGGACCTCAGGCCACCCTGGTGGTTTATGTAGGCTACTACCGACACGTTGTCCGAGCGGACCAGGACGTGGTGTCCTTTTATCCGGGGACAGAAGCGCCTCAGCGCAAAGTCCACCGCCATCATTTCCAGGCAGTTCATGTGCGGTAGTTTGGCTCGCTCTGCCCATTGGCCAAAGAGCGGTCTGCCGTCGAGCAGTGCTCCCCAACCTGAGGTGGACGCGTCCGTGGACACCACCTTCAGGCTCGAGGAAGTCCCCAGGCTTACACCTGACCGGTACCAGTCTGACGCTCTCCATGGTGTCAGGGCTGAAATGCATTCCTGAGTGACCTTGAGGCGATAACGACCGTGTAACCATGCTCGGCGCGGTACGCGCGTTCTCAACCAGAACTGTAGTGGGCGCATGCGCAGCAGGCCCAACTGCAGCACTGTAGAGGCTGAGGCCATGAGGCCCAGCATTTTCTGAAATCTCCTGAGCGGCACTATGTGGCCGCTGCGGAAGGATTTCGCCATTTGCAGGGTATTTCGCCTGCGCTGTGATGACAGGCGTGCTGTCATAGACAGTGAGTTCAGATCCAGTCCTAAAAAGGAGATCCTTTGACTGGGAAACAGTGAACTTTTCTCCCAATTGACTCTCAGACCTAAGCACTCGAGGTGATCGAGTATTAGTGTCTTGTGGTGAGCGAGTTCTGACGGCGACTGAGCTAGGCAAGGCAAGGCAAGTTTATTTATATAGCACATTTCATACACAGTGGTAATTCAAAGTGCTTTACATAGAAGAAATAAAAATAAAAATAATTACATAGATAATAAAAGAAATAAGAATAATTAAAACAGTTTAGAAAATAAAATACAGTGCAAACAGTCGGACGAACAGTGGCACAGTGCTCATTCAGTAAATGCAAAGCTAAACAGTGGTAATTCAAAGTGCTTTACATAGAAGAAATTAAAATAATCAAAAGAAATAAGAATAATTAAAACCGTGTCTGAGATGGAAGTGATTGAGCAGGTTTGCGGTGCCACTGGACCTACAATCCAGGGACGTCCTCTGCTGGGGTGGTGTCTCACACCAGTATTGCCCAATGGGCCCCCACAGAGCACGTTTCACTTTTGCTGTTTTAAACAAACAGCGAACCTCTATACTCTCCATAGTATAGCTAATCTTCACTCGCCTCGTCGGAGTGAAGCTCTCCCGTTCCCCTTCAAAATATCTTCCAATCAGACAGCCCTGATAATTAATAATCACCCCTATCTGAGATGGAAGCGATTGAGCAGGTTTGCGGTGCCACTGGACCTAATCCAGGGACGTCCTCTGCTGGGGTGGTGTACCACACCAGTATTGCCCCACTGGGCCCCCACAGAGCACGTTTCACTTTTGCTGTTTTAAACAAACAGCGAACCTCTATACTCTCCGTAGTATAGATAATCTTCACTCGCCTCATCGGAGTGAAGCTCTCCCGTTCCCCTTCAAAATCTCTTCCAATCAGACAGCCCTGATAATTAATAATCACCCCTATCTGAGATGGAAGCGATTGAGCAGGTTTGCGGTGCCACTGGACCTAATCCAGGGACGTCCTCTGCTGGGGTGGTGTACCACACCAGTATTGCCCCACTGGGCCCCCACAGAGCACGTTTCACTTTTGCTGTTTTAAACAAACAGCGAACCTCTATACTCTCCATAGTATAGATAATCTTCACTCGCCTCGTCGGAGTGAAGCTCTCCCGTTCCCCTTCAAAATCTCTTCCAATCAGACAGCCCTAAAAATTAATAAAATCTTCCTGAATCACAGTTTGGAAAATAAAAAAATAAAATAAAATACAGTGCAAACAGTCAGACGTATTTTATATCGACCGGTAGCTATTATAGATCTTTCTTTTAAAAGGATCTTCTTACGACTTACATGCATCAACTTTCTTTTCTCTTTCAATCTTCTTACCATCTATCAACTTTCTATTCTCTTTCAATCTTCTTACGACTTGCCATGTATCAACTTTCTTTTCTCTTTCAATCTTCTTACCATCTATCAACTTTCTATTCTCTTTCAATCTTCTTGCCATCTATCAACTTTCTATTCTCTTTCAATCTTCTTACGACTTGCCATCTATCAACTTCCTTTTCTCTTTCAATCTTCTTACGACTTGCCATCTATCAACTTCCTTTTCTCTTTCAATCTTCTTACGACTTCCCTGTATCAACTTTCTATTCTCTTTCAATCTTCTTTAATTCTTTAATTCTTTAATTCTATCAACTTTCTATTCTCTTTCAATCTTCTTACGACTTCCCTGTATCAACTTTCTTTTCTCTTTCATTTACTTGCACATTCTTTTCACTTTCCTTAGCCCAGCATTCACATTCTTAGCTCTTTCTCAGACTAAAACTTTAATATCGAACAGTGGCACAATGCTCATTCAGTAAATGCAAAGCTAAACAGAAGTGTTTTGAGTCTGGATTTGAATGTGGCTACTGTAGGAGCACACCTGATCTCTTCTGGAAGCTGGTTCCAGCTGCGGCTGGCATAATAGCTAAAAGCGGACTCTCCTTGCTTTGAGTGAACCCTTGGTATTTCTAGTTGATGTGATCCTAATGATCTGAGTGATCTGTTGGGTTTATATTCAGTGAGCATATCTGCAATGTATTTAGGACCTAGGCCATTAAATGATTTATATACCAGTAATAATACTTTAAAATCAATCCTAAATGTGACTGGAAGCCAGTGTAAAGACCTGAGGACTGGTGTGATGTGTTCAAATTTTCTGGTTCTGCTTAGGATCCTGGCGGCAGCGTTCTGTACGAGCTGCAACTGTCTTATGGTCTTTTTGGGAAGGCCAGTAAGGAGTCCATTACAATAATCCACCCTGCTGGTGATGAAAGCATGCACAAGTTTTTCTAAGTCCTGACTGGAAACAAAGCATCTAATTCTTGCAATATTTTTCAGATGATAGTATGCTGATTTAGTTATTGCTTTGACATGACTACTGAAGCTAGAGCTAGAATCAGCCAATCGTCCAAATAGTTCAGAATTCGAACGCCTCGGAGTCTCAGGGGTGCCAGCGCCGCGTCCATGCACACTGTAAATGTACGAGGTGCTAGAGACAGGCCGAATGGCAGGACTGTGTACTGATATGCCCGGCCCTCGAAGGCGAATCTCAAAAATCGCCTGTGACGTGACGCAATTTGTATGTGAAAATACGCGTCTTTCAGATCTATCGCCATAAACCAGTCTCCTCGGCGGATTTGCGCGAGGATACTTCTGGTCGTGAGCATTCTGAACTTCCGCTTTGTTAGCGTTTTGTTCAGACGCCTTAGATCTAAAATGGGTCTGAGACCCCCGTCTTTTTTCGGTACCAGGAAATATCTGCTGTACAGACCCCCTTCGCTCTGAGATAAAGGCTCTATGGCCCCTTTGCTCAATAGCTTCGCTATTTCGGCTCGAAGTAGATGTGCTACTTCTGTTTTCACCGTGGTTTCGACTTTCTCCGTGAAACGGGGAGGGCGTCGATGAAACTGTAGCGAATAGCCTCTTTTTATAGTCTCTAGCACCCATTCTGAGACCCCGGGAAGTCTTTCCCATGCATCTGCACGCGTGACTAGGGGTTGAATGTAATCTGGGCCCTGGTCGCGAAATGGCGGCGACACGAGAGCAACCGTGTGCTGTGACATGGACGCCGTGGCGTGTGAGGCGGGGGGCATGTTTAACACAGTATGCATCCCGCGCGCGCTCAGCTCTCTGTGTCGAGAGAGAGCGCGCGGGACGAGTCCCGTAGGGCTCGTGATGTTTGTGAATAAACGTGGGCGCTTGGTGGCGGGCACATTTATAACACCGGGGACACTGTGTTTGTGTACTGACTGACCGTTCGTTAGTTTCGTTTTTACAGAAAACCGCGGAACGTGCAGTGTGTAGTGGTTGTGGGCACTTGGCAGTGGGTCACGCTCACTACATGTAAAACACAATCGGCATGAGCCGATTTTATGTGTGCAGACCCTGTGTTGTTCAGGGCTGTGCTTGCACGGGTTGAAAAACCGGGCTCTGGTCGCGAAATGGCGGCGACACGAGAGCAGTCGTGTGCTGTAACATGGGCGCCATTGCAGTGTGATGCGGGGGCGCGCTTAATCGAGCGGGCAGCCCGCGCGCGCTCTCAGCTCTCTCAGCTGAACGAGAGAGCGTGCGGTGCGAGCCCCGTACGGCTCGGCATGTTTGAGAATAAATGTGGGTGCGTGAACGCGGGTACATTTATAGCACTGGGGAGTACTGTCTATTAGAACTGACTGACCGTGCATTGGTTTCGTTTTATAGAAACCGTGTGACATGTAGCTTGTAGTGATTGTGGGCGCTTGAAAACGGGCACGCTCACTACATATAATGCACAATCGAAATGAGTCGATTTATGTGTGCAAGCCCTGTATGTGTAGGGCTGTGCTTGTGTGTACAAATGGGCACTGGGTCGTGGGCATACAGTTACACACATTACATCATCGGCCATGGCCGGGACACCGTGTAGCACAGAGAGTACTGTCTATCAGAACCGACTGACCGTACATTCGTTTCGTTTTTACAGAAACCACGGGACATGCAGTGTGTAGTGATTGTGGGCACTGAAAAGCGGGCACGTTCACTAACTTACATGTGAAGCACAACCGACAGGAGTCGATTTTATGTGTGCAAGCCCTGTATTGTGTAGGGCTGTGCTTGTGTGTACGAATGGGCACTAGGTCGTGGGCATTACGGATACACACATTACACCATCGGCCGTGGCCGGGACACCAGTAAATACATTTTCAGATTTACCTGGGGCGTCGTGAAAACGGCGTCTGTGTGCAGGCAAACGGGCATTGATGCCGATTTGGTGACTGCAAAATACACTGGCACGGTCGCGAATGTTGGGACTGTGCGAGCGAGACATTTTAGTGAAATCCGGCCGCGGCGGGATTTTAACACTGTAGCTTTCCTCGAAGCAGAAATGCGCATCCTGGCTGAAAACGGGGCTTTCCGGGACTCCGCGATTTCTTCGTGAATTCAGGAAGAAAAAGGCGCGGGTCGTGAGGACGGTAACGTACGTTCCTCTGCAGAAAAGCAGCCATCCAGCCGGTAAGCGCATCGATGCTGGTCTTTCTCCGTCGACGCTCACGAGCGGCGGGGGAGGGGAGATCCTCGGAGCTCGCCCATCCCTCGCTACCCGAAGCGAGGAGAGAACAGCAGTCGTCCTCCACAGACACGGCTTCATCTTCCTCGTCCATGACGGACGCGGCGGCACACAGCGGCCCTTGTCCGTCGGTCAGAGAGTCCAGCGAAGCGGGCGGAGAAGCTGGCGGCAGCAGCGGCGAGCACTTCGTGGTGGAGGGAGGTTCCGGGCTCCGCTGAGCACGGCGCTTTTCACGGCGCGGCACTACAGCGGGCGGAAAAGATGCAGCTTCAGTAAATGAACGCCAGGCGAGTCCGCAGAGTCACCGTAGGCATCAAATTACAGTGATGGCAGCCGCCATCGACGAGAGCTGAAGCTGCGTGATCATCACCCAGGCAGGAAACACAAGCACGTGGTCCCCGTCGCTGAGCGGGGCTCTACACGAGCCACAGGAGGTGCGAGACATCTTGAAAAAGACGCTCGGCTCTTTTAGTGTGGAAAAACTGTGTGACGCGACGGCGAACACACACACAAAACACACACACATAATGTAAAGGATATTCCACGCCGGAGAAGCGCAGCAGGGAACGGCGGCTGAAGGCGGCGAAGACCAGCGGCTTCAGGTAAGAGGCGCGTCCTGCTGAGGTGCTTGTTCCAAACGGCTGTGGCGGCTCGAATCCAATCCAGCGATGCGTGCAGCTTCGTGAATTTAAGAAAATCGGCGTGTTAGACAGCTATGCTCGTATTTATAGGCCTAGGCCACGCCTGTTTGGGCGGGAGGTGACGCAGAAGGGCGCGAAGCGCCCTCATTGGTCAGCGTCCTGGCCTCGCATAGGCTGTGCTTTTCTGGCAGAGCAGCCAATGGGTGAGCTGTATTGCTCCGCCTAGGTTGTATGCTTCAGAAAAGCGTTTTACATTATTACAAAATTAAGGATTAATTTTAGGCTTCAATCTCGACAAAGAAATATCTTTCCCGTAGCGTTCTTCGACGCAGTACGAGAGAACTCTACGTAAGAGAACTGCCGTAACCAATCGCTAACGTTTGGTCGTGACGTATGACGACTCAAACTAGCGCACGACCTCAAAGTCATCGTTCTCAGCCACTCCCTCTGTTCGCTAAAAAATTTACCGGAGAAAACCCAAGAATACAC
The DNA here is from genome assembly GCF_949152265.1 of Phoxinus phoxinus. Classification (NCBI taxonomy): domain Eukaryota; kingdom Metazoa; phylum Chordata; class Actinopteri; order Cypriniformes; family Leuciscidae; genus Phoxinus; species Phoxinus phoxinus. Next base: position 764,076 of record NC_136883.1, read on the forward strand.
CACAATCCCAGACGTAGTTCTGAAGGAAAATAAAAATTGAACGGAAGTACGTAGGAAGGCGGAGCCAGGCTAGGAGACCATTGCTTGTATCAGAAAATTCTAGTTGTAGTTCCCAATCGGTGATGAAACTCAAACGCCAATATTCCTGGAGTCTCGTATCATTCACACAGAACAACCCAACATTGAGAAGCAGAAGGAAATATGACTCCCTCATCTCCGGTGCTCTCGTATCAAAATTAGGTTCGGGAATCAAGAAATGGACAAAGACAAACTTTGGGGTAGATCAGACCACTAGCCCTTATATGAGCAACAGTAATAGTGTGGCTTTACTCAGAAGAGAGTCAGTGATGTTTTACACACCATAGGACTAGCAAGTCAAACCGCAAATCACAGTCTTTGTTCATCCCACTGACCTGTCAAACAATAAATCTACGGGATCTAGAGAAAATCTGACCGTGATTAAACCAGAAAATCTAAATATTAGTGAACAAAAACAATTTGTATAGCTAGGTCTCCTAAACATTAGATCGCTCACACCTAATGCAGTTTTAGGAAATGAAATGATCACAGAATATAGTTTTAATGTACTCTGCCTGACCGAAACCGAATGATTATCCTCCAGCACACTGTTATAAGCACGGGCCCGTCTGATTGGTCTGATCTGTAGAGAGAATGTTTCTCAGAGAACAGGACTCCGGGTTAACTCAGTTGAAGTGCTTGTGCTAAATCTTACACTCAGATATAAGAAATTAACCCGTGCTATCTCTTGCTCTGTCTACAGAGCTCCAGGGCCATACGCTGACTTCAGAAAAGAGTTCCCGGATTTTCTCTCAGATCTATTGGTCAACGCCGATAAAGCATCGATTGCTGGAGATTTTAACGTAGATCATTCAAATGATGCGTTAGGGGCTGCGGACTATATATATTGTGAAAAGCGCTGTACAAATAAATGTAAATTGAATTGAATGTTTTAAAGTGAGGCATGTGAGACTGAACTTACCTAGATCTTCTAGTTCAGATGTCATGGACTTGGATCTCATTGAGAGTGCAGTTGTTGGAGCTCTTTTGGGTGGAGGAGGAGCTACAACACACACACACACACACACACACACACACACACACACACACACACACACAAACTCCTTACTTGCTTTCTGTATCATTTATTCTGTATCATATAACAATATTTACAGTATAATAGCATTACATAACTTTTGATTTTTAAAAAATGAACAAACAGGATTTTTATGATATCATTCATTCATTCATTTATAGTTAAAAATGTGATCCAATAATACTAACACTTTCTTTTTTTCTCATCAATTCTATATCTATTTTGTTAAAACATGACGTATACTGTTAGACTAAACTGGGACTCGTCACAGCACGTGCATATTGTTGTCCTATTGTTAGTTTAATTGTTTCTATTGCTCTCCTCATTACTCGCTTTGGATAAATAATTCAATGTAAATATGTAAATAATGCACTGATTGAGAAGAAAAGCTGTGTGTATTCAGAAGTCCATTCAAGCCTACAGAGACTTCAGAACACACACCTGAACACACTGCTGAACACACACCAGAACACACACTGCTGAACACACACCAGAAATCACTGCTGAACACACACTGCTGAACACACACCAGAACACACTGCTGAACACACACCAGAACACACTGCTGAACACACACCAGAACACACTGCTGAACACACACCAGAACACACTGCTGAACACACTCCTGAACACACACCAGAACACACTGCTGAACACACACCAGAACACACTGCTGAACACACACCAGAACACACTGCTGAACACACTGCTGAACACACACCAGAACACACTGCTGAACACACACCAGAACACACTGCTGAACACACTCCTGAACACACACCAGAACACACTGCTGAACACACTGCTGAACACACTCCTGAACACACACCAGAACACACTGCTGAACACACTCCTGAACACACACCAGAACACACTGCTGAACACACTGCTGAACACACTGCTGAACACACTCCTGAACACACTGCTGAACACACACCAGAACACACTCCAGAACACACTGCTGAACACACTCCTGAACACACACTCCAGAACACACTCCTGAACACACTGCTGAACACACTGCTGAACACACTCCTGAACACACTCCTGAACACACTCCTGAACACACTCCTGAACACACTCCTGAACACACTCCTGAACACACTCCTGAACACACTGCTGAACACACTGCTGAACACACACTGCTGAACACACTCCTGAACACACACTGATGAACACACACTGCTGAACACACTCCTGAACACACACTCCTGAACACACTCCTGAACACACACTCCTGAACCCACTCCAGAACACACACTGATGAACACACTCCTGAACACACTCCTGAACACACACTGATGAACACACTCCTGAACACACTCCTGAACACACACTGATGAACACACTCCTGAACACACTCCTGAACACACACTGATGAACACACTCCTGAACACACTCCTACACACACTGCTGAACACACTCCTGAACACACACTCCTGAACACACTCCTGAACACACACTCCTGAACACACTCCTGAACACACACTGCTGAACACGGATTTGCTGAATGCAGACAGTATATGACAGAGTATCATAATGTTTGAATTTTTTAAAAATAATTAGACAAGACTAAGAAAGACTTGTGTATAGAGAATTGAGCTGTGATAAACATCGTGAGCAGCGACAGCGACACACACAAAATCCCCACATATCAACCGATGGCAAAGATTAAAGAACCCAAATATCGGTGAAAACTAATCCGACCCGGAAACCTTCTCAGAACGTTCTGTCAAACGTGTGTTTAAAGTTATCTGGTCTTTAATAATGTTCTCAAAACAGTTTTGTCTGAAATGTTTCAGTTGGATGTTCATATAATGTTTTTTAAATGTTGCTACTTGTTTAAGAACGTTCAGAGAACATTCAAAAGTAACGTTCCCACGATGTTTGAAGAATGATACAATGTAACGGTCTGATAACCAAGAAGAAACATGTTTAAAGAACTGAACGTTTTAAATGTTCAGAAAACATTGAGAAATAAAGTTAACATTTAAAGATCGATGTTGGAAGATGATGTTGTCAGCTGTGTGGTCATGTATGGCCTGTAGACGGGGTTCTGCGCCACTAGGCGGCACTCTACAGCATTCCCAGCATTCCCAGCAGGAACAGAGACTCGCAGCTGCTGTGCTGTAAACTACACTAACCGACAGAAATATGGATTTAAAATGTAAGAAATCAATACTTTTATTCTTCAAGGATGCATTAAATTGATCAAAAGTTACAGTAAAGACATTTATAATGTTACAAAAGATTCTATTTCAAATAAATGCTGTTTTGAACTTTCTGTTCATCTAAGAATCCTGAAAACATGTTTGATCAAATGACCGTATGAGACTGAGTAATGATGCTGAAAATGCAGAACTCGCATAACACTGTCAGCGGTTTCGCCGGATGAATGCGTGTGCATCCACTATTGTATACAAGTATACACTAGCCGTGTTGTGTTTCTGTGAGGGATTGTTGTACCTTTTTTCCGGGTTTTGTCGTCTTTCTCCAGATTCCTGCTGACTCTCACCACTTTAATAACCAGACGGTTTCCTCCGTGTTTAATCATGTTTACGACCTGCCGATGCCCCATCTTCACCACATTCTGATGATTGACCTGTCACACACACACACACACACACACACACACACACACACACACACACACACACACACACACAGACACAGACACAGACACAGACACACACACACACACATACACAGACACACACACACACACACACACAGACACACACACACACACACACACACACACACACACACACAGACACACACACAGACACACACACACACACACACACACACACACACACACAGACACACACACACACACACACGCACACACACACACACACACACACACACACACACACACGCGCACACACACACACACACACACACACACACACACACACACACACACAGACACACACACACACAGACACACACACACACAGACACACACACACACACACACACACACACACACACACAGACACACACACACACAGACACACACACACACACACACACACACACACACACACACACACACACACACAGACACACACACACACACACACACACACAGAGGTCAGAGTGTTACTGGTGAACAGTGATTACATCATGCAGATTACTTCAGTGTATGAGGGAAGAGATTTAGCGATGGAGAGTATCTGGCCCGTATTTAAAGACACAGCAGTGATGCGCGTGAATAATTCCTCTGAGAGTGAACCGCTACACGGCCTGGAGTGATCTGTGATTGTCCTGCTCTCTCACTGAACCCTGGGTCAGGACACTGGAGAACACACAGAACTAACAGATGATGACCAACGGATAGATTTCACTGAAGTTCGAGAAGGTAGATGAATCAAACATATCAATGCAAGTGAATCACTCCATGATTGAATTGATAATTTATACAGGTTCACATCGAGCTAAAAAGGTGCAGTGTGTACTTTTTAGCGGCTTCTAGTGGTGAGGTTGTGAATTGCAGCCAACAGAAGTTACGGTGGCCGACAGGAAGTGATGTCGTCGGAGACAGCAGAGAGTAGCCAGTTAAGCAATCAGGTTTCTTTACAAAGATTGTGAATATTATTGTCACTTGTTCATCATTGTGTCAGTGTTTTATTCGCTGACTTTAGTTCACTTCTTTGCACGAAGAAAAACATAGTGACGAAACGCGTTTGTCCGCTCAGGGCCACCGTAAACATGTCGATGTTAGTGGACCCGGTGTGTGTAGAGAGAAATGCTCATTCTAAAGTAATAAAAACATAACAGGTCTTTATACACCACTGAAAACAGCAGTATATGACAGTTATGTATATGATATTGCATTTCTGTAAACAGATCCTCCTAAATATTACACAATACACCTTTAAGTGAACGCAAGATTTTGAAGAATTCTTCATGAAACTCTTTCTTTCTCCAAATCATCAAATTAATGATATTAAGAAGATGTGATAGTGAAGTATAACGGGAAGCGTGTTCTGATTGGCTCTGAGGGAAGCATGTTCTGATTGGCTCTGAGGGAAGCGTGTTCTGATTGGCTGAAGTGTAACGGGAAGCATGTTCTGATTGGCTCTGAGGGAAACGTGTTCTGATTGGCTGAAGTGTAACGGGAAGCGTGTTCTGATTGGCTCTGAGGTAAGCATGTTCTGATTGGCTGAAGTGTAACAGGAAGCGTGTTCTGATTGGCTTTGAGGGATGCGTGTGCTGATTGGCTCTGAGGGAAACGTGTTCTGATTGGCTCTGAGGGAAATGTGTTCTGATTGGCTCTGAGGGAAGCGTGTTCTGATTGGCTCTGAGGGAAGCGTGTTCTGATTGGCTGAAGTGTAATGGGAAGCATGTTCTGATTAGCTCTGAGGGAAGCGTGTTCTGATTGGCTCTGAGGGAAGCATGTTCTGATTGGCTCTGAGGGAAGCGTGTTCTGATTGGCTCTGAGGGAAGCGTGTTCTGATTGGCTCTGAGGGAAGCATGTTCTGATTGGCTCTGAGGGAAGCGTGTTCTGATTGGCTCTGAGGGAAGCATGTTCTGATTGGCTCTGAGGAAAGCATGTTCTGATTGGCTCTGAGGGAAGCGTGTTCTGATTGGCTCTGACCTCGAGCAGGAAGTCCCCGGTGCGAAGCCCCATCAGCCAGGACACACCGCCCTCATCCACAGACTCCAGGTACTGCAGCGCTGGGAACACCGTCGTGGGGACGAACTCCTCGATCGGCGTGTCGGCTGCGGGAACACAAACACCACACACTTCCTCTTACACTCGTTTATCTGTGTTATACGGTCTCATGCTTTTAACACCATACTACTCACATTAACTCCCATGACCCGTGTTACGAACAACCTGCTTTAGAATTATATATGCTTTTGTTATATACACAAAAATATGGAATAATTCCGTTTTTTGGATTTTTTTTACGATATTCAAAGCAAGGCTGAATTTATTTGCCCAAAAATACAGTAACAGTGCAATATCATTATAATGTAAATCAGCTGTTCTCTATGTGAATATATAGTAAAGTGTAATTTATTCCAGTGATCAAAGCTGAATTTCCAGCATCATTACTCCAGTCTTCAGTGTCACATGATCCTTCACAAATCATTATAATATGATTCCACAGAAATATGAAGAAGATGATGATGATGAAGAAGATGACGATGATGAAGAAGAAGATGATGATAATGATGATGAAGATGATGATAATGATGAAGAAAAAGATGATGATGAAGAAGATGATGATGATGATGAAGAAGATGATGATGATGAAGATGAAGAAGAAGATGATGATGATGAAGATTATGAAGACGATGATGATGATGAAGAAGAGGATGATGATAATGAAGATTATGAAGACGATAATGATGATAATGAGGAAGAAAAAGTTGATGATGATGATGAAGATGAAGAGAAATATGATGATGATGATGATGATAATGATGAAGAAAAAGATGATGATGATGATGATGAAGATGATAATGATGAAGAAAAATATGATGATTATTAAGAAGATGATAAGGTCTCACCTTTAGCTCCTCGCAGCACAAACCCGAAGCCTTCGTTGTCCTGCTTCTGTAAAACCACCGTCTTCTGCTCGGTCACACACTCACTGAGGAGGAAATGACACGTGTTATTCAAGCCCTTCATCATCATCATCATCCTCTTCCTCAACCTCCCCGTCATGCAGTTCATCGTGTCGGATCATTGGTGTCGATCATCGCGTCTCGCTCATTACCGCACAGTGGAGATCCAGCGCATGCGTCTCACTCATTACCACACAGTGGAGATCCAGCGCATGCGTCTCGCTCATTACCACACAGTGGAGATCCAGCGCACGCGTCTCGCTCATTACCGCACAGTGGAGATCCAGCGCACGCGTCTCGCTCATTACCACACAGTGGAGATCCAGCGCGCGCGTCTCGCTCATTACCACACAGTGGAGATCCAGCGCGCGCGTCTCGCTCATTACCACACAGTGGAGATCCAGCGCGCGCGTCTCGCTCATTACCACACAGTGGAGATACAGCGCGCGCGTCTCGCTCATTACCGCACAGTGGAGATCCAGCGCACGCGTCTCGCTCATTACCACACAGTGGAGATCCAGCGCACGCGTCTCGCTCATTACCACACAGTGGAGATCCAGCGCACGCGTCTCGCTCATTACCACACAGTGGAGATCCAGCGCACGCGTCTCGCTCATTACCACACAGTGGAGATCCAGCGCACGCGTCTCGCTCATTACCACACAGTGGACATCCAGCGCGCGCGTCTCGCTCATTACCACACAGTGGAGATCCAGCGCACGCGTCTCGCTCATTACCACACAGTGGAGATCCAGGGCACGCGTCTCGCTCATTACCACACAGTGGAGATCCAGCGCGCGCGTCTCGCTCATTACCACACAGTGGAGATCCAGCGCGCGCGTCTCGCTCATTACCACACAGTGGAGATCCAGCGCACGCGTCTCGCTCATTACCACACAGTGGAGATCCAGCGCACGCGTCTCGCTCATTACCACACAGTGGAGATCCAGCGCACGCGTCTCGCTCAATACCACACAGTGGACATCCAGCGCGCGCGTCTCGCTCATTACCACACAGTGGAGATCCAGCGCACGCGTCTCGCTCATTACCACACAGTGGAGATCCAGCGCACGCGTCTCGCTCAATACCACACAGTGGAGATCCAGCGCGCGCGTCTCGCTCATTACCACACAGTGGAGATCCAGGGCACGCGTCTCGCTCATTACCACACAGTGGAGATCCAGCGCGCGCGTCTCGCTCATTACCACACAGTGGAGATCCAGCGCGCGCGTCTCGCTCATTACCACACAGTGGAGATCCAGCGCATGCGTCTCGCTCATTACCACACAGTGGAGATCCAGCGCGCGCGTCTCGCTCATTACCACACAGTGGAGATCCAGCGCATGCGTCTCGCTCATTACCACACAGTGGAGATCCAGCGCATGCGTCTCGCTCATTACCACACAGTGGAGATCCAGCGCGCGCGTCTCGCTCATTACCGCACAGTGGAGATCCAGCGCATGCGTCTCGCTCATTACCGCACAGTGGAGATCCAGCGCACGCGTTCCGCTCATTACCACACAGTGGAGATCCAGCGCATGCGTCTCGCTCATTACCACACAGTGGAGATCCAGCGCATGCGTCTCGCTCATTACCACACAGTGGAGATCCAGCGCGCGCGTCTCGCTCATTACCACACAGTGGAGATCCAGTGCACGCGTCTCGCTCATTACCGCACAGTGGAGATCCAGTGCACGCGTCTCGCTCATTACCGCACAGTGGAGATCCAGCGCACGCGTCTCGCTCATTACCGCACAGTGGAGATCCAGCGCATGCGTCTCGCTCATTACCGCACAGTGGAGATCCAGCGCATGCGTCTCGCTCATTACCACACAGTGGAGATCCAGCGCACGCGTCTCGCTCATTACCACACAGTGGAGATCCAGCGCATTCGTCTCGCTCATTACCGCACAGTGGAGATCCAGCGCACGCGTCTCGCTCATTACCGCACAGTGGAGATCCAGCGCACGCGTCTCGCTCATTACCACACAGTGGAGATCCAGTGCACGCGTCTCGCTCATTACCACACAGTGGAGATCCAGCGCATGCGTCTCGCTCATTACCACACAGTGGAGATCCAGCGCATGCGTCTCGCTCATTACCGCACAGTGGAGATCCAGCGCATGCGTCTCGCTCATTACCACACAGTGGAGATCCAGCGCATGCGTCTCGCTCATTACCGCACAGTGGAGATCCAGCGCGCACGTCTCGCTCATTACCGCACAGTGGAGATCCAGCGCATGCGTCTCGCTCATTACCACACAGTGGAGATCCAGCGCACGCGTCTCGCTCATTACCACACAGTGGAGATCCAGCGCACGCGTCTCGCTCATTACCGCACAGTGGAGATCCAGCGCATGCGTCTCGCTCATTACCGCACAGTGGAGATCCAGCGCACGCGTCTCGCTCATTACCGCACAGTGGAGATCCAGCGCACGCGTCTCGCTCATTACCACACAGTGGAGATCCAGCGTGCGCGTCTCGCTCATTACCACACAGTGGAGATCCAGCGCACGCGTCTCGCTCATTACCACACAGTGGAGATCCAGCGCGCACGTCTCGCTCATTACCACACAGTGGAGATCCAGCGCACGCGTCTCGCTCATTACCACACAGTGGAGATCCAGCGCACGCGTCTCGCTCATTACCACACAGTGGAGATCCAGCGCATGCGTCTCGCTCATTACCACACAGTGGAGATCCAGCGCATGCGTCTCGCTCATTACCACACAGTGGAGATCCAGCGCACGCGTCTCGCTCATTACCACACAGTGGAGATCCAGCGCATGCGTCTCGCTCATTACCACACAGTGGAGATCCAGCGCGTACGTCTCGCTCATTACCACACAGTGGAGATCCAGCGTGCGCGTCTCGCTCATTACCGCACAGTGGAGATCCAGCGTGCGCGTCTCGCTCATTACCGCACAGTGGAGATCCAGCGCACGCGTCTCGCTCATTACCGCACAGTGGAGATCCAGCGCACGCGTCTCGCTCATTACCACACAGTGGAGATCCAGTGCACGCGTCTCGCTCATTACCGCACAGTGGAGATCCAGCGCACGCGTCTCGCTCATTACCGCACAGTGGAGATCCAGCGCACGCGTCTCGCTCATTACCACACAGTGGAGATCCAGTGCACGCGTCTCGCTCATTACCACACAGTGGAGATCCAGCACGCGCGTCTCGCTCATTACCACACAGTGGAGATCCAGCGCGCGCGTCTCGCTCATTACCACACAGTGGAGATCCAGCGCACGCGTCTCGCTCATTACCACACAGTGGAGATCCAGCGCACGCGTCTCGCTCATTACCACACAGTGGAGATCCAGCGCACGCGTCTCGCTCATTACCACACAGTGGAGATCCAGCGCACGCGTCTCGCTCATTACCGCACAGTGGAGATCCAGCGCGCGCGTCTCGCTCATTACCACACAGTGGAGATCCAGCGCGCGCGTCTCGCTCATTACCGCACAGTGGAGATCCAGCGCATGCGTCTCGCTCATTACCACACAGTGGAGATCCAGCGCATGCGTCTCGCTCTTTACCACACAGTGGAGATCCAGCGCATGCGTCTCGCTCATTACCGCACAGTGGAGATCCAGCGCATGCGTCTCGCTCATTACCACACAGTGGAGATCCAGCGTGCGCGTCTCGCTCATTACCACACAGTGGAGATCCAGCGCATGCGTCTCGCTCATTACCACACAGTGGAGATCCAGCGTGCGCGTCTCGCTCATTACCACACAGTGGAGATCCAGCGCATGCGTCTCGCTCATTACCACACAGTGGAGATCCAGCGCATGCGTCTCGCTCATTACCACACAGTGGAGATCCAGCGCATGCGTCTCGCTCATTACCACCCAGTGGAGATCCAGCGCATGCGTCTCGCTCATTACCACACAGTGGAGATCCAGCGCGCGCGTCTCGCTCATTACCGCACAGTGGAGATCCAGTGCACGCGTCTCGCTCATTACCACACAGTGGAGATCCAGCGCGCACGTCTCTCTCATTTCCACACAGTGGAGATCCAGCGCGTGCGTCTCGCTCATTACCGCACAGTGGAGATCCAGTGCACGCGTCTCGCTCATTACCACACAGTGGAGATCCAGCGCGCACGTCTCTCTCATTACCGCACAGTGGAGATCCAGTGCACGCGTCTCGCTCATTACCACACAGTGGAGATCCAGCGCGCACGTCTCTCTCATTTCCACACAGTGGAGATCCAGCGCGCGCGTCTCGCTCATTACCGCACAGTGGAGATCCAGTGCACGCGTCTCGCTCATTACCACACAGTGGAGATCCAGCGCGCACGTCTCTCTCATTACCGCACAGTGGAGATCCAGTGCACGCGTCTCGCTCATTACCACACAGTGGAGATCCAGCGCGCACGTCTCTCTCATTTCCACACAGTGGAGATCCAGCGCGTGCGTCTCGCTCATTACCACACAGTGGAGATCCAGCGCGCGCGTCTCGCTCATTTCCACACAGTGGAGATCCAGCGCGTGCGTCTCGCTCATTACCACACAGTGGAGATCCAGCGCGCGCGTCTCGCTCATTACTAGGGGTGTAACGAGACCCTTATCTCACGAGACAAGACAAAGACGAGATTGGGTTCACGAGAACGAGACGAGACGAGATTTTTGCACAATATTTGATAGAAATCCTCAATGACAAAATTCATGACTGGAAAAATAGTCTGCAGGTGCATTTTGAAATGTTGTAACTAAATCATCTTGTAATGAATGTCATTTCAGTTCTACTTTGAGTATGAATTATCAAAATACATTAAAATACAACAATATAGAAGCACTGTAAAGGTTTTACCACAAACTCAACTGACTGGCTTCTCTCAAGTATGATTTCACACGGGTCTCTTCAGACCTTACTGTACATTATGAGCTTCCAGAACTTCTGATTGAGGCTGTGTGTGACCTCCAACTGAAACTACTTTCCACAAATTGAAAATACAAATAAAAACAGTAGCCTATAAAACAACAGTTTTTCTTATTAGTTCAAACGATAATTAAGTGCAAGTGCAACCATAATCAAAGTAGGCCAACTCTCTCTGTATTCAAAGTGCAAACAGAGACCAAAACAGAGACCAGAGATAGGTTTGATATTGGGAGACGGGCTATTGTATGTATGCAGTCTAATTTGCGCGCGTCGTGTTTTACTTTCATTTTCACTCCGTAGTGGCGGTGCTGAACGCGCGTTCTACAAGATAAGGGGCCATTCACACAGAATGCGTTTTTGCTTTGTAAAATGCGATACGCTGGCAGTGAAATGGGGGAACTGATTTTAACTTGAGCGCCGCGTTTTTAGAATACTGTGTCATGCGCGAGACGTTTACATAGAAAAACAATGGAAAAGTACCGCACTGGAATGGAAAACACGTTCTGTGTGAACCGCCCTATAAGACATCTCAGATCGACTCACGTTGCGCAACAAATCGCCCTCCATCGTAACGCGATCAGTGAACTGATTCCTGCTGCACTGTCACAGTCTGTGTGCGACTGCAATTCGTGCTGGATGAGCAGAGGAGACGTTTACAATAGCAAAACAACAGTGGAGGCGGCCGGTGCCGCGGAGTACAACGTAATGCAATGTGAATGTAGCTATGGCATATTCTATGTTAATTATGGCGATATTGCGAGACAGCTTTTCACTCGACGAGAAATCTCGTCACACTTTAGTCTCGCGAGATCTCGTCACACCCCTACTCATTACCACACAGTGGAGATCCAGCGCGCGCGTCTCGCTCATTACCACACAGTGGAGATCCAGCGCACGCGTCTCGCTCATTACCACACAGTGGAGATCCAGCGCACGCGTCTCGCTCATTACCACACAGTGGAGATCCAGCGCGCGCGTCTCGCTCATTACCACACAGTGGAGATCCAGCGCGCGCGTCTCGCTCATTACCGCACAGTGGAGATCCAGCGCACGCGTCTCGCTCATTACCACACAGTGGAGATCCAGCACACGCGTCTCGCTCATTACCACACAGTGGAGATCCAGCGTGCGCGTCTCGCTCATTACCACACAGTGGAGATCCAGCGCGCGCGTCTCGCTCATTACCACACAGTGGAGATCCAGCGCACGCGTCTCGCTCATTACCGCACAGTGGAGATCCAGCGCATGCGTCTCGCTCATTACCGCACAGTGGAGATCCAGCGCATGCGTCTCGCTCAATACCACACAGTGGAGATCCAGCGCGCGCGTCTCGCTCATTACCACACAGTGGAGATCCAGCGCATGCGTCTCGCTCAATACCACACAGTGGAGATCCAGCGCGCGCGTCTCGCTCATTACCACACAGTGGAGATCCAGCGCATGCGTCTCGCTCAATACCACACAGTGGAGATCCAGCGCGCGCGTCTCGCTCATTACCGCACAGTGGAGATCCAGCGCATGCGTCTCGCTCAATACCACACAGTGGAGATCCAGCGCATGCGTCTCGCTCATTACCGCACAGTGGAGATCCAGCGCATGCGTCTCGCTCAATACCACACAGTGGAGATCCAGCGCGCGCGTCTCGCTCATTACCACACAGTGGAGATCCAGCGCATGCGTCTCGCTCATTACCACACAGTGGAGATCCAGCGCGCGCGTCTCACTCATTACCACACAGTGGAGATCCAGCAAATGCGTCTCGCTCATTACCACACAGTGGAGATCCAGCGCACGCGTCTCGCTTATTACCGTACAGTGGAGATCCAGCGCACGCGTCTCGCTCATTACCACACAGTGGAGATCCAGCGCGCGCGTCTCGCTCATTACCGCACAGTGGAGATCCAGCGCATGCGTCTCGCTCATTACCGCACAGTGGAGATCCAGCGCGCGCGTCTCGCTCATTACCACACAGTGGAGATCCAGCGCATGCGTCTCGCTCATTACCACACAGTGGAGATCCAGCGCGCGCGTCTCGCTCATTACCACACAGTGGAGATCCAGCAAATGCGTCTCGCTCATTACCACACAGTGGAGATCCAGCGCACGCGTCTCGCTTATTACCGTACAGTGGATATCCAGCGCGCGCGTCTCGCTCATTACCACACAGTGGAGATCCAGCGCGCGCGTCTCGCTCATTACCGCACAGTGGAGATCCAGCGCATGCGTCTCGCTCATTACCGCACAGTGGAGATCCAGCGAGCGCGTCTCGCTCATTACCACACAGTGGAGATCCAGCGCACGCGTCTCGCTCATTACCACACAGTGGAGATCCAGCGCATGCGTCTCGCTCATTACCACACAGTGGAGATCCAGCGCACGCGTCTCGCTCATAACCACACAGTGGAGATCCAGCGCGCGCGTCTCGCTCATTACCACACAGTGGAGATCCAGCGCGCGCGTCTCGCTCATTACCACACAGTGGAGATCCAGCGCACACGTCTCGCTCATTACCACACAGTGGAGATCCAGCGCGCGCGTCTCGCTCATTACCGCACAGTGGAGATCCAGCGCATGCGTCTCGCTCATTACCACACAGTGGAGATCCAGCGCACGCGTCTCGCTCATTACCACACAGTGGAGATCCAGCGCGCGCGTCTCGCTCATTACCGCACAGTGGAGATCCAGCGCGCGCGTCTCGCTCATTACCACACAGTGGAGATCCAGCGCGCGCGTCTCGCTCATTACCACACAGTGGAGATCCAGCGCACGCGTCTCGCTCATTACCGCACAGTGGAGATCCAGCGCATGCGTCTCGCTCATTACCGCACAGTGGAGATCCAGCGCATGCGTCTCGCTCAATACCACACAGTGGAGATCCAGCGCGCGCGTCTCGCTCATTACCACACAGTGGAGATCCAGCGCATGCGTCTCGCTCAATACCACACAGTGGAGATCCAGCGCGCGCGTCTCGCTCATTACCACACAGTGGAGATCCAGCGCATGCGTCTCGCTCAATACCACACAGTGGAGATCCAGCGCGCGCGTCTCGCTCATTACCGCACAGTGGAGATCCAGCGCATGCGTCTCGCTCAATACCACACAGTGGAGATCCAGCGCATGCGTCTCGCTCATTACCGCACAGTGGAGATCCAGCGCATGCGTCTCGCTCAATACCACACAGTGGAGATCCAGCGCGCGCGTCTCGCTCATTACCACACAGTGGAGATCCAGCGCATGCGTCTCGCTCATTACCACACAGTGGAGATCCAGCGCGCGCGTCTCGCTCATTACCACACAGTGGAGATCCAGCAAATGCGTCTCGCTCATTACCACACAGTGGAGATCCAGCGCACGCGTCTCGCTTATTACCGTACAGTGGAGATCCAGCGCACGCGTCTCGCTCATTACCACACAGTGGAGATCCAGCGCGCGCGTCTCGCTCATTACCGCACAGTGGAGATCCAGCGCATGCGTCTCGCTCATTACCGCACAGTGGAGATCCAGCGCGCGCGTCTCGCTCATTACCACACAGTGGAGATCCAGCGCATGCGTCTCGCTCATTACCACACAGTGGAGATCCAGCGCGCGCGTCTCGCTCATTACCACACAGTGGAGATCCAGCAAATGCGTCTCGCTCATTACCACACAGTGGAGATCCAGCGCACGCGTCTCGCTTATTACCGTACAGTGGATATCCAGCGCGCACGTCTCGCTCATTACCACACAGTGGAGATCCAGCGCGCGCGTCTCGCTCATTACCGCACAGTGGAGATCCAGCGCATGCGTCTCGCTCATTACCGCACAGTGGAGATCCAGCGCGCGCGTCTCGCTCATTACCACACAGTGGAGATCCAGCGCACGCGTCTCGCTCATTACCACACAGTGGAGATCCAGCGCATGCGTCTCGCTCATTACCACACAGTGGAGATCCAGCGCACGCGTCTCGCTCATTACCACACAGTGGAGATCCAGCGCGCGCGTCTCGCTCATTACCACACAGTGGAGATCCAGCGCGCGCGTCTCGCTCATTACCACACAGTGGAGATCCAGCGCGCGCGTCTCGCTCATTACCGCACAGTGGAGATCCAGCGCATGCGTCTCGCTCATTACCACACAGTGGAGATCCAGCGCACGCGTCTCGCTCATTACCACACAGTGGAGATCCAGCGCGCGCGTCTCGCTCATTACCACACAGTGGAGATCCAGCGCACACGTCTCGCTCATTACCACACAGTGGAGATCCAGCGCGCGCGTCTCGCTCATTACCGCACAGTGGAGATCCAGCGCATGCGTCTCGCTCATTACCACACAGTGGAGATCCAGCGCACGCGTCTCGCTCATTACCACACAGTGGAGATCCAGCGCGCGCGTCTCGCTCATTACCGCACAGTGGAGATCCAGCGCACGCGTCTCGCTCATTACCGCACAGTGGAGATCCAGGGCACGCGTCTCGCTCATTACCGCACAGTGGAGATCCAGCGCACGCGTCTCGCTCATTACCACACAGTGGAGATCCAGCACGCGCGTCTCGCTCATTACCACACAGTGGAGATCCAGCGCGCGCGTCTCGCTCATTACCACACAGTGGAGATCCAGCGCACGCGTCTCGCTCATTACCACACAGTGGAGATCCAGCGCACGCGTCTCGCTCATTACCACACAGTGGAGATCCAGCGCACGCGTCTCGCTCATTACCACACAGTGGAGATCCAGCGCACGCGTCTCGCTCATTACCGCACAGTGGAGATCCAGCGCGCGCGTCTCGCTCATTACCACACAGTGGAGATCCAGCGCGCGCGTCTCGCTCATTACCGCACAGTGGAGATCCAGCGCATGCGTCTCGCTCATTACCACACAGTGGAGATCCAGCGCATGCGTCTCGCTCTTTACCACACAGTGGAGATCCAGCGCATGCGTCTCGCTCATTACCGCACAGTGGAGATCCAGCGCATGCGTCTCGCTCATTACCACACAGTGGAGATCCAGCGTGCGCGTCTCGCTCATTACCACACAGTGGAGATCCAGCGCATGCGTCTCGCTCATTACCACACAGTGGAGATCCAGCGTGCGCGTCTCGCTCATTACCACACAGTGGAGATCCAGCGCATGCGTCTCGCTCATTACCACACAGTGGAGATCCAGCGCATGCGTCTCGCTCATTACCACACAGTGGAGATCCAGCGCATGCGTCTCGCTCATTACCACCCAGTGGAGATCCAGCGCATGCGTCTCGCTCATTACCACACAGTGGAGATCCAGCGCGCGCGTCTCGCTCATTACCGCACAGTGGAGATCCAGTGCACGCGTCTCGCTCATTACCGCACAGTGGAGATCCAGTGCACGTGTCTCGCTCATTACCACACAGTGGAGATCCAGCGCGCACGTCTCTCTCATTTCCACACAGTGGAGATCCAGCGCGTGCGTCTCGCTCATTACCGCACAGTGGAGATCCAGTGCACGCGTCTCGCTCATTACCACACAGTGGAGATCCAGCGCGCACGTCTCTCTCATTTCCACACAGTGGAGATCCAGCGCGCACGTCTCTCTCATTTCCACACAGTGGAGATCCAGCGCGTGCGTCTCGCTCATTACTAGGGGTGTAACGAGACCCTTATCTCACGAGACAAGACAAAGACGAGATTGGGTTCACGAGAACGAGACGAGACGAGATTTTTGCACAATATTTGATAGAAATCCTCAATGACAAAATTCATGACTGGAAAAATAGTCTGCAGGTGCATTTTGAAATGTTGTAACTAAATCATCTTGTAATGAATGTCATTTCAGTTCTACTTTGAGTATGAATTATCAAAATACATTAAAATACAACAATATAGAAGCACTGTAAAGGTTTTACCACAAACTCAACTGACTGGCTTCTCTCAAGTATGATTTCACACGGGTCTCTTCAGACCTTACTGTACATTATGAGCTTCCAGAACTTCTGATTGAGGCTGTGTGTGACCTCCAACTGAAACTACTTTCCACAAATTGAAAATACAAATAAAAACAGTAGCCTATAAAACAACAGTTTTTCTTATTAGTTCAAACGATAATTAAGTGCAAGTGCAACCATAATCAAAGTAGGCCAACTCTCTCTGTATTCAAAGTGCAAACAGAGACCAAAACAGAGACCAGAGATAGGTTTGATATTGGGAGACGGGCTATTGTATGTATGCAGTCTAATTTGCGCGCGTCGTGTTTTACTTTCATTTTCACTCCGTAGTGGCGGTGCTGAACGCGCGTTCTACAAGATAAGGGGCCATTCACACAGAATGCGTTTTTGCTTTGTAAAATGCGATACGCTGGCAGTGAAATGGGGGAACTGATTTTAACTTGAGCGCCGCGTTTTTAGAATACTGTGTCATGCGCGAGACGTTTACATAGAAAAACAATGGAAAAGTACCGCACTGGAATGGAAAACACGTTCTGTGTGAACCGCCCTATAAGACATCTCAGATCGACTCACGTTGCGCAACAAATCGCCCTCCATCGTAACGCGATCAGTGAACTGATTCCTGCTGCACTGTCACAGTCTGTGTGCGACTGCAATTCGTGCTGGATGAGCAGAGGAGACGTTTACAATAGCAAAACAACAGTGGAGGCGGCCGGTGCCGCGGAGTACAACGTAATGCAATGTGAATGTAGCTATGGCATATTCTATGTTAATTATGGCGATATTGCGAGACAGCTTTTCACTCGACGAGAAATCTCGTCACACTTTAGTCTCGCGAGATCTCGTCACACCCCTACTCATTACCACACAGTGGAGATCCAGCGCGCGCGTCTCGCTCATTACCACACAGTGGAGATCCAGCGCACGCGTCTCGCTCATTACCACACAGTGGAGATCCAGCACACGCGTCTCGCTCATTACCACACAGTGGAGATCCAGCGCACGCGTCTCGCTCATTACCACACAGTGGAGATCCAGCGCGCGCGTCTCGCTCATTACCACACAGTGGAGATCCAGCGCGCGCGTCTCGCTCATTACCACACAGTGGAGATCCAGCACACGCGTCTCGCTCATTACCACACAGTGGAGATCCAGCGTGCGCGTCTCGCTCATTACCACACAGTGGAGATCCAGCGCGCGCGTCTCGCTCATTACCACACAGTGGAGATCCAGCGCACGCGTCTCGCTCATTACCGCACAGTGGAGATCCAGCGCATGCGTCTCGCTCATTACCGCACAGTGGAGATCCAGCGCATGCGTCTCGCTCATTACCACACAGTGGAGATCCAGCGCACGCGTCTCGCTCATTACCGCACAGTGGAGATCCAGCGCATGCGTCTCGCTCATTACCACACAGTGGAGATCCAGCGCGCGCGTCTCGCTCATTACCACACAGTGGAGATCCAGCGCATGCGTCTCGCTCAATACCACACAGTGGAGATCCAGCGCGCGCGTCTCGCTCATTACCACACAGTGGAGATCCAGCGCATGCGTCTCGCTCAATACCACACAGTGGAGATCCAGCGCGCGCGTCTCGCTCATTACCGCACAGTGGAGATCCAGCGCATGCGTCTCGCTCAATACCACACAGTGGAGATCCAGCGCATGCGTCTCGCTCATTACCGCACAGTGGAGATCCAGCGCATGCGTCTCGCTCAATACCACACAGTGGAGATCCAGCGCGCGCGTCTCGCTCATTACCACACAGTGGAGATCCAGCGCATGCGTCTCGCTCATTACCACACAGTGGAGATCCAGCGCGCGCGTCTCGCTCATTACCACACAGTGGAGATCCAGCAAATGCGTCTCGCTCATTACCACACAGTGGAGATCCAGCGCACGCGTCTCGCTTATTACCGTACAGTGGAGATCCAGCGCACGCGTCTCGCTCATTACCACACAGTGGAGATCCAGCGCGCGCGTCTCGCTCATTACCGCACAGTGGAGATCCAGCGCATGCGTCTCGCTCATTACCGCACAGTGGAGATCCAGCGCGCGCGTCTCGCTCATTACCACACAGTGGAGATCCAGCGCATGCGTCTCGCTCATTACCACACAGTGGAGATCCAGCGCGCGCGTCTCGCTCATTACCACACAGTGGAGATCCAGCAAATGCGTCTCGCTCATTACCACACAGTGGAGATCCAGCGCACGCGTCTCGCTTATTACCGTACAGTGGATATCCAGCGCGCGCGTCTCGCTCATTACCACACAGTGGAGATCCAGCGCGCGCGTCTCGCTCATTACCGCACAGTGGAGGTCCAGCGCATGCGTCTCGCTCATTACCGCACAGTGGAGATCCAGCGCGCGCGTCTCGCTCATTACCACACAGTGGAGATCCAGCGCACGCGTCTCGCTCATTACCACACAGTGGAGATCCAGCGCATGCGTCTCGCTCATTACCACACAGTGGAGATCCAGCGCGCGCGTCTCGCTCATTACCACACAGTGGAGATCCAGCGCGCGCGTCTCGCTCATTACCACACAGTGGAGATCCAGCGCGCGCGTCTCGCTCATTACCACACAGTGGAGATCCAGCGCACACGTCTCGCTCATTACCACACAGTGGAGATCCAGCGCGCGCGTCTCGCTCATTACCGCACAGTGGAGATCCAGCGCATGCGTCTCGCTCATTACCACACAGTGGAGATCCAGCGCACGCGTCTCGCTCATTACCACACAGTGGAGATCCAGCGCGCGCGTCTCGCTCATTACCGCACAGTGGAGATCCAGCGCACGCGTCTCGCTCATTACCGCACAGTGGAGATCCAGCGCGCGCGTCTCGCTCATTACCACACAGTGGAGATCCAGCGCACGCGTCTCGCTCATTACCACACAGTGGAGATCCAGCGCGCGCGTCTCGCTCATTACCACACAGTGGAGATCCAGCGCGCGCGTCTCGCTCATTACCACACAGTGGAGATCCAGCGCGCGCGTCTCGCTCATTACCGCACAGTGGAGATCCAGCGCGCGCGTCTCGCTCATTACCGCACAGTGGAGATCCAGCGCATGCGTCTCGCTCATTACCACACAGTGGAGATCCAGCGCTCGCGCGTCTCGCTCATTACCACACAGTGGAGATCCAGCGTGCACGTCTCGCTCATTACCGCACAGTGGAGATCCAGCGCGCGCGTCTCGCTCATTACCACACAGTTGGAGATGCAGCGCTCGCGCGTCTCGCTCATTACCGCACAGTTGGAGATCCAGCGTGCTCTAAACGCTCCACTCACTCGCGTCTTTGCGCTTCAGCTGATCTGCGTTTACATATAACTTTGAGAGAACCTCTCCAGAACTGCGCGTGTTACTCCTCCTATGATCATTCATAATTTATGCATGTGCATCATTAAAGTGCACGTGACACGTGATATAACATCTTGTGACATAACATAAGAGATCGTTGCATATGAAAACTATGGCTTGGTTTCACAGACAGGGTTTAGATTAGGTCAGGATTAGGCCTTAGTTCAGTTAGAGTATTTAAGCTGCTCTTTATGGATGCTTGTTTCCGCCACAGAGAGAAAAATAAAAAAGGTAATTGCGACTTTTTTTCTCACAATTGGGAGTTTATTTATGTGATATAAAGTCGCAATTGTCTGTTATAAAGTCAGAATTGCGTGAAATAAAGTCAGAATTGCGTGATATAAAGTCAGAATTGCGTGATATAAAGTCAGAATTGCGTGATATAAAGTCAGAATTGCGTGATATAAAGTTGCAATTGTCTGTTATAAAGTCAGAATTGCGTGATATAAAGTCAGAATTGCATGATATAAAGTCAGAATTGCGTGATATAAAGTCAGAATTGCGTGATATAAAGTCGCACTTGCAGGTTATAAAGTCAGAATTGCGTGATATAAAGTAGCAATTGTGTGTTATTAAGTTTTATGAAGAATTAAGTTTATATTAAGAATTATGAGATATAAACTCGCAATTGAAATTCTGACTTTTTTTTCTCCAAATATCTCGCAATTCTGACTTTATAATACGCAATTGGGAGATATAAAGTAGAATTGGATGATATAAAGTCGCAATTGCGTGTTATAAAATCAGAATTGTGAGATTTAAGCTATCCATCCATCCATCCATCCATCCATCCATCCATCCATCCATCCATCTTCTTCCGCTTATCCGGGGCCGGGTCGCGGGGGCAGCAGTCTAAGCAGAGATGCCCAGACTTCCCTCTCCCTGGACACTTCCTCCAGCTCTTCCGGGGGGACACCGAGGCGTTCCCAGGCCAGCCGGGAGACATAGTGTCTCCAGCGTGTCCTAGGTCTTCCCCGGGGTCTCCTCCCGGTGGGACGCGCCCGGAACACCTTCCCGGGAAGGCGTCCAGGAGGCATCCGGAGCCGATGCCCGAGCCACCTCAGCTGACCCCTCTCGATGTGGAGGAGCAGCGGCTCTACTCTGAGCTCCTCCCGAGTGACCGAGCTCCTCACCCGATCTCTAAGGGATCGCCCAGCCACCCTGCGGAGAAAGCTCATTTCGGCCGCCTGTATCCGGGATCTTGTCCTTTCGGTCATGACCCAAAGCCCAAATAGGTGAGAGTAGGAACGTAGATTGACCGGTTAATCGAGAGCTTCGCCTTGCGGCTCAGCTCTTTCTTCACCACGACAGACCGGTACATCGACCGCATTACTGCAGAAGCTGCACCGATCCGTCTGTCAATCTCCCGTTCCATCCTTCCCTCACTCGTGAACAAGACCCCGAGATACTTAAACTCCTCCACTTGAGGCAGGAACTCTCCACCAACCTGAAGTAGGCAAGCCACCCTTTTCCGACTGAGGACAATTTAAACTATTCTAAGGTAAAAAAAAAGTAAACATATAATTAGACTTTATAATTCACAATTGCGAGTTTATATCTCACAATTCTGTTATAAAGTCAGAATTCTAACTTTCTAACACGCAATTGCGACTTTATTTCAAGCAATTCTGACTGTGGCGAGCAGACAAACTGAAGAGCACAGAACACGTCCTAAAGGTCCTTTAAGAAGAAGCACTGCATGCTTTCAATCAGGTCCTTACCTGTCAGCGCTGTCATAGGAACCGACAGTAAAGTGTCTGAACAGCCTCTTCTTATCGTTCCTCTCCATCCGGCTCTCTGGAGAACAATTCACATTTATCATTTATTTTATATTTATCATAGTAAAACCATGTTGTTTTGGCATATTTGGCATATTTGGCATACAATTTAGTCCCACTTGAGATGGACTGCTAAAACATTTCAAATTCATGCCATGATCAAGAGCAGCAATATTCCTCATTATAATAATTAATACGCAGACTAAAGGGGCGGGGCCTGGTTGAGTTAGTCAGTAGTGTGTTAAACTGGCGGTTATGGTAAGGGGCGGGACATTTCCCAAACACACTCGAAGCGCTCGACCAATCACAACACACTGCTCCAGCCGACCAATCAGAGCACAGTGTGCTTTTCAGAAGGAGGGGCTTCATAGAGACAGGAAGTAAACAGAGCGTTACTGACAGACTGGGAAGAGAGGAGCCGCAACAATGGAGAATATGAGGAAAATAATCAACATTCAAGCAGGAAAACCTGTTCTAGTAGAGCCTGAACACAGCAAGAGATTGTAAGAAGGGCGTAATAGCGCCTCTTTAAACTTACAGAGAGTCATAATGTACACTTATCCGTTTAGCAAACGCTTTCAACTTTACAGACGAAGAATAAAACGGCAGAAGCGATTCATCCTGATGGAAACGCTTCTCAACACGGACACGCTCGAGGGACTTACTGGGCCTCTCTTTGTCAGGTTTGACAGGAACCTCTTCCAAACACCGGGCAGGGAACCAGCCCACCTGACCTCGACAGTTGCCTTCCCAGAATCCTCCTTCACCAACACTGAGAACTGCACACAGAGAGACACGATGAGAAGTGAGGAGCGCACCAGAATCCAGACTCCAGCGGTGACCTCTGACCCCGCACTGACCTCTGACCCGCTCGTTCTTGTGGAGGCTGATCTCTCCGCCGGCCTGAGGTAGGTATGAGCGAACCGCCACGAACCGCCGGCCGGGAACGGCGCTGTACATCTTCCTCCTGCCGCTCTGGACACACGCTCTGCCATTGGCACTGCGGGAACACAAACATACAGAGAGGAAACTTTACATTTGATCAAAGTGCATTTTTATTCATTCTAACAATGCAATGCTGTGAGAACATGAACAAATGTGAGCCAGCGCTGCATCTTCACGAAAGGTTGAGCTTTGCCAATTAAATATTCCAGCCTCAGTGTCCTCCACCTCCCCCGCTCCACCTGCATAACTCAGGCATCTTGCCACCATACTCCTCATCCCAGCATTAGTAGTCCCACTGGGGGTTTATCTAAGCTCGAGCCAGCCAAACACACGTAACCTTATTAGCTTAAAGATTATATGGGCAAAGGAACTCGTGAATAAACATATCAGGTCAGTGACAGAGTGCAAGCATATTAATCTAAAATAATTCATTATTCTGGTGTCACTATTGTCCTGTGCATTGGGTTATCAGCACTAAGGGCCCTTTCTTTTACCCGGCGCATTTGACTTTGTACACCGCCGCATGTATCATTCCTGTTCTGCACCCGCGCACAGCGGACTCTTCCCTCCACAGACACACGTCGGTAAATTAGGGAATGAACTTGCGCTCGCGGGGGCGGTTCAGTGTAAAGAAGAGTGTGTTCCGGCGCAAACGTTCCCTGGTGATATTCTGCAGTTTCAGAAAACAACTCCGCCGCTGACCAGGAGAAACCCAGTCTAAAGACAGCGGCGCCGCGCGTTAGTCATATGCTATTTTAAGGGCGCGTGCTTGGCCATTATGTAGCGTGTGAACAACACACACACTTTGATTCTCTCATCTAAACAGATGCAGCAGTTTTCATTTTTGCAAATCATACATTATTACAAGGAAAAATATGAACACACGAGGGAAATCATTGTTGTGTCCGTGAAGATGTGAAAAAATAGGCATAAATCTAGATTACACATTTACCCAAATTATTATACGCCTGTTTAACCGAAGCTAATGTGTGTGTGTTTCTCCATCATCCCCAATGTCACTTCTGTGTGTTTTACGGCCCTGACGAGAACGTCGGTCTCCTCGGCTGTGAACCGCTCTTGGTGTGCGCCGGCAAATCCGCCGTTATAATAGCGATCCGCCGTTATATTAGCAATCCGCCGTTATAATAGCGATCCGCCGTTATAATAGCAATCCGCCGTTATAATAGCGATCCGCCGTTATAATAGCAATCCGCCGTTATAATAGCGATCCGCCGTTATAATAGCGATCCGCCGTTATAATAGCAATCCGCCGTTATAATAGCGATCCGCCGTTATAATAGCAATCCGCCGTTATAATAGCAATCCGCCGTTATAATAGCAATCCGCCGTTATAATAGCAATCCGCCGTTATAATAGCGATCCGCCGTTATAATAGCGATCCGCCGTTATAATAGCAATCCGCCGTTATAATAGCGATCCGCCGTTATAATAGCAATCCGCCGTTATAATAGCAATCCGCCGTTATAATAGCGATCCGCCGTTATAATAGCGATCCGCCGTTATAATAGCAATCCGCCGTTATAATAGCGATCCGCCGTTATAATAGCAATCCGCCGTTATAATAGCAATCCGCCGTTATAATAGCGATCCGCCGTTATAATAGCAATCCGCCGTTATAATAGCAATCCGCCATTATAATAGCGATCCGCCGTTATAATAGCGATCCGCCGTTATAATAGCGATCCGCCGTTATAATAGCAATCCACCGTTATAATAGCAATCCGCCGTTATAATAGCAATCCGCCGTTATAATAGCAATCCGCCGTGGAACAAGCGCGCCGGCTCTTAAAGGGAATGTGAGAGGACGCTCTGATTGGTTTATTTCACGTTACGCCCAAACCACACCTATGAGTAATGAAGCGACTTCAGACCAACACATTTTAGATTTGCGTCGGGCGCAAGAGTCGTTTATCCCGCCGGGAAAATAGTAACAGTGCCGGGATCCGCCCACAAAGTTACTTGCGCTTTGTATTTGATACTTGCGTTTTAGAGCGTTACAATAGGGCCCTAAGTCACCTTGTTGACCTTTACCCACATGTCTTGAAGTATCGCAATAATGAGTTCAGTATGGTGAGTTCAGTATGGTGAGGTCAGTATGGTGAGGTCAGTATGGTGAGTTCAGTATCGTGAGTTCAGTATCGTGAGTTCAGTATGGTGAGTTCAGTATGGTGAGTTCAGTATGGTGAGGTCAGTGTGGTGAGGTCAGTATGGTGAGTTCAGTATGGTGAGGTCAGTATGGTGAGTTCAGTATGGTTAGGTCAGTATGGTGAGTTCAGTATGGTGAGTTCAGTATGGTGAGGTCAGTATGGTGAGTTCAGTATGGTGAGGTCAGTATGGTGAGGTCAGTGTGGTGAGGTCAGTATGGTGAGGTCAGTATGGTGAGTTCAGTATGGTGAGGTCAGTATGGTGAGTTCAGTATGGTTAGGTCAGTATGGTGAGTTCAGTACGGTGAGTTCAGTATGGTGAGGGCAGTATGGTGAGGTCAGTGTGGTGAGGTCAGTATGGTGAGTTCAGTATGGTGAGGTCAGTGTGGTGAGGTCAGTATGGTGAGGTCAGTATGGGGAGTTCAGTATGGTGAGGTCAGTATGGTGAGGTCAGTGTGGTGAGTTCAGTATGGTGAGTTCAGTATGGTGAGTTCAGTACGGTGAGTGCAGTATGGTGAGGTCAGTATGGTGAGTTCAGTATGGTGAGGTCAGTATGGTGAGGTCAGTGTGGTGAGTTCAGTATGGTGAGTTCAGTACGGTGAGTGCAGTATGGTGAGGTCAGTATGGTGAGGTCAGTGTGGTGAGGTCAGTATGGTGAGGTCAGTATGGGGAGTTCAGTATGGTGAGGTCAGTATGGTGAGGTCAGTGTGGTGAGTTCAGTATGGTGAGGTCAGTGTGGTGAGGTCAGTATGGTGAGGTCAGTATGGTGAGTTCAGTATGGTGAGGTCAGTATGGTGAGGTCAGTGTGGTGAGTTCAGTATGGTGAGTTCAGTATGGTGAGTTCAGTACGGTGAGTGCAGTATGGTGAGGTCAGTATGGTGAGGTCAGTATGGTGAGTTCAGTATGGTGAGTTCAGTGTGGTGAGTTCAGTATGGTGAGTTCAGTATGGTGAGTTCAGTATGGTGAGTTCAGTATGGTGAGGTCAGTGTGGTGAGGTCAGTATGGTGAGTGCAGTATGGTGAGGTCAGTATCGTGAGGTCAGTATCGTGAGTTCAGTATGGTGAGTTCAGTATGGTGAGTTCAGTGTGGTGAGTTCAGTATGGTGAGTTCAGTATGGTGAGTTCAGTACGGTGAGTGCAGTATGGTGAGTGCAGTATGGTGAGGTCAGTGTGGTGAGGTCAGTATGGTGAGTTCAGTATGGTGAGTTCAGTATGGTGAGGTCAGTATGGTGAGTTCAGTATGGTGAGTTCAGTATGGTGAGGTCAGTATGGTGAGGTCAGTATGGTGAGTTCAGTATGGTGAGGTCAGTATGGTGAGGTCAGTATGGTGAGGTCAGTATGGTGAGGTCAGTATGGTGAGTTCAGTATGGTGAGTTCAGTATGGTGAGGTCAGTATGGTGAGTTCAGTATGGTGAGGTCAGTATGGTGAGGTTAGTATGGTGAGTTCAGTATGGTGAGTTCAGTATGGTGAGTTCAGTATGGTGAGGTCAGTATGGTGAGGTCAGTATGGTGAGGTCAGTATGGTGAGTTCAGTATGGTGAGGTTAGTATGGTGAGGTCAGTATGGTGAGTTCAGTATGGTGAGTTCAGTACGGTGAGTGCAGTATGGTGAGTGCAGTATGGTGAGGTCAGTGTGGTGAGGTCAGTATGGTGAGTTCAGTATGGTGAGTTCAGTATGGTGAGGTCAGTATGGTGAGTTCAGTATGGTGAGTTCAGTATGGTGAGGTCAGTATGGTGAGGTCAGTATGGTGAGTTCAGTATGGTGAGGTCAGTATGGTGAGGTCAGTATGGTGAGGTCAGTATGGTGAGGTCAGTATGGTGAGGTCAGTATGGTGAGTTCAGTGTGGTGAGTTCAGTATGGTGAGTTCAGTATGGTGAGTTCAGTATGGTGAGTTCAGTATGGTGAGGTCAGTGTGGTGAGGTCAGTATGGTGAGTGCAGTATGGTGAGGTCAGTATCGTGAGGTCAGTATCGTGAGTTCAGTATGGTGAGTTCAGTATGGTGAGTTCAGTGTGGTGAGTTCAGTATGGTGAGTTCAGTATGGTGAGTTCAGTACGGTGAGTGCAGTATGGTGAGTGCAGTATGGTGAGGTCAGTGTGGTGAGGTCAGTATGGTGAGTTCAGTATGGTGAGTTCAGTATGGTGAGGTCAGTATGGTGAGTTCAGTATGGTGAGTTCAGTATGGTGAGGTCAGTATGGTGAGGTCAGTATGGTGAGTTCAGTATGGTGAGGTCAGTATGGTGAGGTCAGTATGGTGAGGTCAGTATGGTGAGGTCAGTATGGTGAGTTCAGTATGGTGAGTTCAGTATGGTGAGTTCAGTATGGTGAGGTCAGTATGGTGAGGTTAGTATGGTGAGTTCAGTATGGTGAGTTCAGTATGGTGAGTTCAGTATGGTGAGGTCAGTATGGTGAGGTCAGTATGGTGAGGTCAGTATGGTGAGTTCAGTATGGTGAGGTTAGTATGGTGAGGTCAGTATGGTGAGGTCAGTATGGTGAGTTCAGTATGGTGAGTTCAGTATGGTGAGTTCAGTATGGTGAGGTCAGTATGGTGAGTTCAGTATGGTGAGTTCAGTATGGTGAGGTCAGTATGGTGAGTTCAGTATGGTGAGGTCAGTATGGTGAGTTCAGTAGTGAACACAGTATGGTGAGTTCAGTATGGTGAGTTCAGTATGGTGAGTTCAGTATGGTGAGGTCAGTATGGTGAGTTCAGTATGGTGAGTTCAGTATGGTGAGTTCAGTATGGTGAGGTCAGTATGGTGAGTTCAGTAGTGAACACAGTATGGTGAGGTCAGTATGGTGAGGTCAGTATGGTGAGTTCAGTAGTGAACACAGTATGGTGAGGTCAGTATGGTGAGGTCAGTATGGTGAGTTCAGTAGTGAACACAGTATGGTGAGGTCAGTATGGTGAGGTCAGTACGGTGAGTTCAGTATGGTGAGTTCAGTATCGTGAGTTCATTATCGTGAGTTCAGTTTCGTGAGTTCAGTATTGTGAGTTCAGTATGGTGAGGTCAGTATGGTGAGTTCAGTATGGTGAGGTCAGTATGGTGAGGTCAGTATGGTGAGGTCAGTATGGTGAGGTCAGTATGCTGAGGTCAGTATGCTGAGGTCAGTGTGGTGAGGTCAGTATGCTGAGGTCAGTATGCTGAGGTCAGTGTGGTGAGTTCAGTATGGTGAGTTCAGTATCGTGATATGTATGGAATCGGGACATGGGGGTCTCGTTACACCGCTAACAGACAGCCACACGCATGCGATGGGAAGCGTTATGCCTGTGTTTGGTTCAGTCAGGCGTACCACTTGAGCTGAGTGCTGCGTTCGTCCTCCAGGCTGACGGACAGCGAGCGGCTGCTCGGGACGGTCCTGCCGCTGCGACCCGTCAGCATCTTCACGCGAGCGCTCGGGTCTCTCGCCGTCTTCTGCGGGGACAGACACAGAGCGGCCCGTTGCTCGGGACTCACGGCCCGCGCCGGCAGACTATTGTCACTGCTGGAGCGCAGAAGCAGCCGAGACACTGACAGACTCCGGTTCTTCTGCAGGAGCCGCTGTCTGGAGAAGGAGGAGGTCTCGGAGAATGGCCCTGAGAGACACACACACACAGAGAGAGAGATAGTGTGGATATTAGGACAAAAGATACGTTTAAAGTTGACCTATTAAGGGGAAGGATGAAGAAACACACACACACACACACACACACACACACATGGATGGAACAGAGCTGATCTGTGAAAACTGCACTTACATCATGTTCAGATGTAAAGGGTTATTACAGTGTTTTACAGTCGCTAGGACACATTTCTCAATACTTAGGTCACTTGTTCATCACGTCTGATTCACATATACTGCAGTGAACTGTGAACAGTGGAGAGGTAGAGGAGAGAACGCATGTACAGAGGGACACAGTGTGTAAAGCTCCTGTTGTTGGTGTTTTTAGGTCTTTGTTTTGTGGGTGATAAAGTGTGTGTGTTGCTGTCAACCTGTGCTAGTGTTCTGGAAGTGTGTGTTGATCTGAGACATGTATGAAGTGATCTGTCAGTTTTAGTGCATGTGTGTGTGAATGAACTGCTGTGCCGAGGCTTGATCAGGAGAACTGTGTGAAGAGTTTGGAAAAGGTGACCTAAGTTTTGAGAAATGTGTCCTAGCGACTGTAAAACACTGTAAAACACTCGCATTTGAAAATACATGATCAAAAATGAACAACCTTCCCTCATAAGATTTAGCACTGTGCAGATTTTATATAAACAATGTCAAGATATAAGACTTACAACACATTACATCTATGGGAACTATAATCCATTATAACTTACACTAGTGGTCAAAAGTTTGGGGTCGGTAATATTTTTTTATGTTTTGAAAGAGTCTCTTCTGCTCACCAAAACAGTGTATACAATGTATTACAATGTATCACTGATGTGAATATATAGTAATAAAATAATAAGTGTAATTTATTCCTGTGATCAAAGCTGAATTTTCAGCATCATTACTCCAGTCTTCAGTGTCACATGATCCTCCAGAAATCAGTGTAATATGATGATCTGATGCTCAAGACACATTTATGATTATTATCAGTGTTGAACACAGTTCTGCTTCAGATTTCTGTGAAAACCGTCATACAATTAATTTGCCAGGATGAATAGAAAGATCAAAGGAACAGCACTTATTTGAAAAATATATATATATTTTTTAACATTGAAAATGTCACTTTAAATCAATTTAATGCTGAATAAAAATCTTAATTTCTTTAAAAAAAAATCTTACTGGCCCCAACATGTTAGATGGTAGTACAAGTGGACATAATCCGTGTTATAAATCATTATACTCTTAAAAGTTAGGATATTAAAATGTATTATACTGTAACTTGTTACATGAAATGATTAACACATTATAATATATTTCCATTTAAATAGAGAAAAAAAACCCTGAATATTCCACAAATCAAAAATAAAACTTCCCTGATCATCAGCTTCACGTCATTAGGAAGAGAATTACAATAATATGAAAGTGCTCAACCACATAGAACACCGATCACCATAACGGTACAAAATAATAAACAAACACCATAATAAACAAAAACATTTCAGGAAAATCAACATTAATGTATGAAGTCAGCTTATGTGATGTTCTCTCAAATTGTTTAGTTGTATTGACAATATAATATTTAAAATAACTGAGTAAATAGTGAATGCAAACAGAGAAGTGAGGAAATCAGGGAAAACTTTTTTTTTTTTTGCTTGACAAGATGGTTCTCAAAGCAATCAATATTAACTTTGGTTTTCTGAGTAAAAATGGCATGTGAATAGTACAGAGTACTAGACTTTTACAATTAAGTTAAGACATTAAGTAAAGTTAGCTAAAAAGTGTTAGTTAGTGTCATGACATTAGCCCTTGTGTTACTTTGTCAGTTGTTGTACACGTATTGATTGCGTTTGTTTCTGTGATCCTTGTGGTTTTGTTCTGTTTTATATGTTTATGTGTTAGTTTATTAAAATCCTGCACGTCGCCTGCTTTCCTCAGGTTACACATCACCACTTCATTTCACAGCGCAGCAACTTTACCCACTACTGTGCTGACCGGCAGAAGCTTTTGCAGATCTATTATATATATATATATATATCTTAGAAGATCCAAAGACATCTCTTTATCCCAAGGGTTAGGGTTATAGCTAACATCAAAAGACTATACGGATTCACTGTATCGATTAGGCTACATATTGTTCTGGAATATTAATGCTGATAAGTTTGAGGTTAGGATTATAATGGTTAGAGACCATAGCTGGGTGATGGGTAGTGGTATTGAGAGTGTAAAATGTTAAGTAAATGCACGCACATGAGTCAATAGCCAAGGCCACCCATATGATTGTCTATCAGGACTCCTCTATGACAGCGGGATCACTTCCGTTCACAGGAGTTTAATCTGAATCCTGCCGGCCTTCATTTCATAGACACTTTTTTCTGAGATGAATTCTTGGGCATTTTCTTCCCTATTTTCTGGGAGTTCCGCTAAAGTGCTTCATTTAGAAATAAACCACAACTCACTGGAGTTTATCTGATGATGAAGATCGGAGATCCTTCAGCTCTCAAACATCCTATGGTTTTATCATTATGCTAATATTGTCTGCATAGGCAGAGAGTTTAATGGATTCGGTTTCTGAGTGCTTTTATTTCATCTGAACATCAGGGATTACTGCAAGTCTGTTTGCCCAACACTTTACAATATTTGTTAAAATTAGCATTAGTTGAACTAACACTAAAACACATTTGCAGAATTTCGTAATCTTAGTATTAATGTTGATGTAGTTGATGGTAACTAATGTATTAACAACAATGCATCAGTTAACTGTTGTTTAAAGATAAACTTCAGTCTAATAAACACATGTAAGATATTACAGTTATTACACGAGAAGATGCCGATAGCGAAGGGAAGCAGGGGAAGGACACGTGGCCTGAACTGCCCGTAAAGCTCAATCAGACAGACAGACACACACACACACACGCGCGCGCGAGGAGATGCCGATAGCGAAGGGAAGCAGGGGAAGGACACGTGGCCTGAACTGCCCGTAAAGCTCAATCAGACAGACAGACACACACACACACACGCGCGCGCGAGGAGATGCCGATAGCGAAGGGAAGCAGGGGAAGGACACGTGGACTGAACTGCCCGTAAAGCTCAATCTGACAGACAGCTGCGGACACACGCTTCTGCGCTTCAATCCTTCCTCACGGAGAAACACACAGCAGGATTTTGAGGGAAATCTGTGCGTTACGCAATGGCTGGAGCAATCAGTGTTTTCTCAAGAACACGGGATCAGAACTGGGATCAATGAAAATCCTCTGGCCAAGCTTACAATGACTGAAGGGATGCCTGAACTACAGTGAAAAGAAGAGCTAAAACATCTTATATTATATAAGAGAGGAGACGTGTGTTCCACAGACGACATCTCAAACAGAACACCGGGACCAAACTGCAAAACTTCCTCAGCCAATATCCTTATTCACCAATACACATCTGAAAATGCTTTGGTAACACTTTACAATAAGGTTCATTAGTTAACATTAGTTAACTTCATTAGTTAACGTTAACTAATAATGAACTGCACTTATACAGCATTTATTCATCTTTATGTTAATTTCAACATTTACTAATACTTTATTAAAATCTTGTTAACATGAGTTAATGCACTGTGAACTAACATGAACAAACAATGAACAGCTTTATGTATATTAACTAACATTAACAAAGATTAATAAATGCTGTAACAAATGTATTGCTCGTTGTTAGTTCATGTTAGTTAATACATTAACTAATGTTTAATAAATGAACCTTATTGTAAAGTGTTACCAATGCTTTTGTTGGAAACAGTCACAGAGAAATTAACATTGTCTTGTTTTGAAGGTGTTCTGGGAGAATAACAATATTAAAAAGTGAATGTTAGAAAGCTGAAGTGATTCACTAGAAGAGAACAGGAGCAACACATGTGTGTTCATGTCTCGCGTTACATAAACATTCTGAAAGTGTTCGGATCAGACATGCACACTAGCACTATATAGGACATACACACTGCCACTATATCAGACATGCACACTAGCACTATATCAGACATGCACACTAGCACTATATCAGACATGCACACTGGCAGTATATCAGACATGCACACTAGCACTATATCAGACATGCACACTAGCACTATATCAGACAAGCACACTGGCACTATATCAGACATGCACACTAGCACTATATCAGACATGCACACTGCCACTATATCAGACATGCACACTAGCACTATATCAGACATGCACACTGGCACTATATCAGACATGCACACTAGCACTATATCAGACATGCACACTGGCACTATATCAGACATGCACACTAGCACTATATCAGACATGCACACTAGCACTATATCAGACATGCACACTGGCACTATATCAGACATGCACACTAGCACTATATCAGACATGCACACTGCCACTATATCAGACATGCACACTAGCACTATATCAGACATGCACACTGGCACTATATCAGACATGCACACTGGCACTATATCAGACATGCACACTAGCACTATATCAGACATGCACACTAGCACTATATCAGACATGCACACTAGCACTATATCAGACATGCACACTGCCACTATATCAGATAAGCACACTGGCACTATATCAGACATGCACACTGGCACTATATCAGACATGCACACTGGCACTATATCAGACATGCACACTGGCACTATATCAGACATGCACACTGGCACTATATCAGACATGCACACTGGCACTATATCAGACATGCACACTGGCACTATATCAGACATGCACACTGGCTCTATATCAGACATGCACACTGGCACTATATCAGACATGCACACTTATCAGACATGCACACTGGCAGTATATAAGACATGCACACTGGCACTATATCAGACATGCACACTGGCACTATATCAGACATGCACACTGACAGTATATCAGACATGCACACTGGCACTATATCAGACATGCACACTTATCAGACATGCACACTGGCACTATATCAGACCTGCACACTTATCAGACATGCACACTGGCAGTATATCAGACATGCACACTGGCACTATATCAGACATGCACACTGGCAGTATATCAGACATGCACACTGGCACTATATCAGACATGCACACTTATCAGACATGCACACTGGCAGTATATAAGACATGCACACTGGCACTATATCAGACATGCACACTGGCACTATATCAGACATGCACACTTATCAGACATGCACACTGGCAGTATATAAGACATGCACACTGGCACTATATCAGACATGCACACTTATCAGACATGCACACTGGCAGTATATAAGACATGCACACTGGCACTATATCAGACATGCACACTGGCACTATATCAGACATGCACACTTATCAGACATGCACACTGGCAGTATATAAGACATGCACACTGGCACTATATCAGACATGCACACTGGCACTATATCAGACATGCACACTTATCAGACATGCACACTGGCAGTATATCAGACATGCACACTGGCACTATATCAGACATGCACGCTTATCAGACATGCACACTAGCACTATATCAGACATGCACACTTATCAGACATGCACACTGGCAGTATATCAGACATGCACACTGGCACTATATCAGACATGCACACTGGCACTATATCAGACAAGCACACTGGCACTATATCAGACATGCACACTGGCACTATATCAGACATGCACACTGGCACTATATCAGACATGCACACTTATCAGACATGCACACTGGCAGTATATCAGACATGCACACTGGCACTATATCAGACATGCACGCTTATCAGACATGCACACTAGCACTATATCAGACATGCACACTTATCAGACATGCACACTGGCAGTATATCAGACATGCACACTGGCACTATATCAGACATGCACACTGGCACTATATCAGACATGCACACTGGCACTATATCAGACATGCACACTGGCACTATATATCAGACAAGCACACTGGCAGTATATCAGACATGCACACTTATCAGACATGCACACTGGCACTATATCAGACATGCACACTTATCAGACATGCACACTGGCACTATATCAGACCTGCACACTGGCACTATATCAGACATGCACACTTATCAGACATGCACACTGGCACTATATCAGACCTGCACACTGGCACTATATCAGACATGCACACTGGCACTATATCAGACATGCACACTGGCACTATATCAGACCTGCACACTGGCAGTATATCAGACATGCACACTGGCACTATATCAGACATGCACACTGGCACTATATCAGACATGCACACTGGCACTATATCAGACATGCACACTGGCACTATATATCAGACAAGCACACTGGCAGTATATCAGACATGCACACTTATCAGACATGCACACTAGCACTATATCAGACATGCACACTTATCAGACATGCACACTGGCAGTATATCAGACATGCACACTGGCACTATATCAGACATGCACACTGGCACTATATCAGACAAGCACACTGGCACTATATCAGACATGCACACTGGCACTATATCAGACATGCACACTGGCACTATATCAGACATGCACACTTATCAGACATGCACACTGGCAGTATATCAGACATGCACACTGGCACTATATCAGACATGCACGCTTATCAGACATGCACACTAGCACTATATCAGACATGCACACTTATCAGACATGCACACTGGCAGTATATCAGACATGCACACTGGCACTATATCAGACATGCACACTGGCACTATATCAGACATGCACACTGGCACTATATCAGACATGCACACTGGCACTATATATCAGACAAGCACACTGGCAGTATATCAGACATGCACACTTATCAGACATGCACACTGGCACTATATCAGACATGCACACTTATCAGACATGCACACTGGCACTATATCAGACCTGCACACTGGCACTATATCAGACATGCACACTTATCAGACATGCACACTGGCACTATATCAGACCTGCACACTGGCACTATATCAGACATGCACACTGGCACTATATCAGACATGCACACTGGCACTATATCAGACCTGCACACTGGCAGTATATCAGACATGCACACTGGCACTATATCAGACATGCACACTGGCACTATATCAGACATGCACACTGGCACTATATCAGACATGCACACTGGCACTATATATCAGACAAGCACACTGGCAGTATATCAGACATGCACACTTATCAGACATGCACACTGGCACTATATCAGACATGCACACTGGCACTATATCAGACCTGCACACTGGCACTATATCAGACCTGCACACTGGGAGTATATCAGACATGCACACTGGCACTATATCAGACCTGCACACTGGCAGTATATCAGACATGCACACTGGCACTATATCAGACCTGCACACTGGCAGTATATCAGACATGCACACTGGCACTATATCAGACATGCACACTGGCACTATATATCAGACAAGCACACTGGCAGTATATCAGACATGCACACTGGCACTATATATCAGACAAGCACACTGGCAGTATATCAGACATGCACACTTATCAGACATGCACACTGGCACTATATCAGACATGCACACTTATCAGACATGCACACTGGCACTATATCAGACCTGCACACTGGCACTATATCAGACATGCACACTGGCACTATATCAGACATGCACACTAACACTATATCAGACATGCACACTAACACTATATCAGACATGCACACTAGCACTATATCAGACAGTGAAGTATGCAGGATATGGTTCATTCTCAGACATCATAACCAACCACACATGTGCAAGACATGATTTCTATTCTTTTTTTAAATAAATAATAAAATCACATAAATTATTATTAAGTATTTAAAGGGGTTATGAAGGTTATATTAAAAACATTCATTTAAACATTAGACATTAAATATTGATGCTTGTTTTATATAGAATTGTTCTATTGAAAAACTATACACTATACAGTCTATACGGTATTTAATGTAATAATGCACTTACATCAGAAATAACTGTAATTATATCATAGAAGAAGAGTATTCCATTACTTGACCTTTTCATAGGAAAAATCTGCAAATATTATTTTAATGACCTGAGCTAAAATGCATGAACTAACAATGAACAGTTGCATTTTTATTATCTATTTAATAAATACTGTAACAAATGCATTGAACATTGTTAATAGTTAATGCATTAGCTAATGGATCCTTACTGTAAAGTGTTACCACAAACTTTTATGGCTCTATTACAATATATCTTCAATCTGCATGTGATGTTTGCCCTGTCAAAGATGGCTGTTTACGGACGGTGCGACTGATCTCTGAGCAAACTGTGCACCCCGAGTCAGGCTTTATTACACTAAATCATCTTATGCAAAAAAAAAAGAAAAAAAAAAGATTTTCAGCAAAACCAGTCATTAGTGTTTCCCTTTGCTTTAGTGCATGTTGGAGTGGAAACTAAAGCAACTGATTAAAATTGATCTTACTGTAAAGTGTCATCGCAGCAAACTGCAGATCATTCTTACAGCAAAAGAAAGATTCCCGGATTCGACACAACACCTGAGTAAACACACACACACCCACACACACACACACCTCTCTCCGCGGTGCAGCAGGCAGAACCCATGGCCAAACGCTTCCCAGTGTCCACAGAGTCCCATCACACAGTCCCGTCAGCCGGCGGGTCCATGCGGGTCGAGCGCGGGCCGTGGAGCTGAAGATGATGAAGATGATGAAGATGAAGAGCTCATAATCCCTCAGCTGATGCTGATGCTGAATCTGGTGCCACTTGCGGCTTTTTTCATTTAGTCTGCAGGACAGCTGTGTGCCGCTCCGGGAAACAATCACGGATTATGCCTCCTCAGATATTATTTCTGTTCCTTTTGATTGATTTATTTATGTGAACGGCTCCAGTATAATCCAGCTCGCACTGAACATTTGTTTTTTCTGCTTTGACTTAAAAACACAATACTCTTTAAGTCAAGTAACATATAGGGCAGCATTGCTTGTGTTTTCTCCTTTGGAAAAGACCAGCCCTCTTTCTATAGAGTCCAGCCTGCCGATATTACAAATATAGCCTAATATAAAACACTGACACTTTACAGTAAGGTCCCATTAGTTAACGTTAATACATCAACTAACATTAACAATGCAGTGTGTATTCATCTAAACACCGCTGTTAGTTCATGTCAGCTCAGGTCCATTAAATATTAATGTTAACAGATCCAACTATTGTATTATTAGTAAATGCTGAAATTAACATAAGATTAATACAAACTTAGACATATTGTTAGTTCATGTTAGCTAACAAACTAATGTCAACAAATGGAACCTTATTGTAAAGTGTGACCTAAAAAACAATAATGATACAGAGTGAAAACAAAATAACATACACTCTTAAAAATTAAGGTTTTCGGAGCGATACCATAAAAAAAAAATTAAAAAAACATTTTTTCTTAGCATTTTAATAATCTAAAGGGACTTTAGTGGTTCTGTGGATGTAAAAGATTCTACATGGAGGGATCGATTCCAATACAGAACCGTGCACTGAACCATATATCATGAAGAAAACCTGGTATGGACACACACTATATATGTATGAACATCTCCAGACCGCATGCTTGTGTTCAACATCATCCACTTAGACAACAACAGAGCGATTGCAGAGGAACACATCTTAGTGCAGCTCTGGCTGGTCATCCGTCTTAATCCTGCGGTCCAGGATTAGTCCGGTCGTCCCTCTCACACTAACACAAGCCCTGTGTACCGCACACACACACTGACGTCCAGCGCTGCACTTACCTCCAGCACTTCCTCTATGGGCCTTTATGAGCTCGGCCAGCTCGAAGTTCCCGGAGATGACTGCCACCTACACGAGCAAGCAGAAGCCGACATCATTCATCTCATTTGAGTTCATAACGTTACAGCATCTGAGATCACAGATGAATCACGCGTGCTTGAGACAATATTCAAATGCGAGTCCAGTGTTTCTGTCTTGTTTTCCAGCACAAATATCTAAACATTAAACCATACATTTACTGGAGAAGCATCATGACTGAAGATATTAAAAATGAAGTGAGTTTGTGCTTAAAACAAGAACAAATATCTGCCAACGGGGTCAGAAAATAATCTTGTTTTGCGTTTGAATTCAGTTTATTTTCCTGACTCCACTGGCAGATGTTAGTTCATGTTTCGGGCACAGACTCACTTCATTTTGATGATTTTTTCTTTGGAAAACAAGACTTATTATCTTAAATCTTTTGCTTCTCAAGTAAATGTGTTATTTTAATTTTTAATAGAAAACAAGACATAAATACCCCAGACAGCAAGCCAACATGGAATAAACATTGTTTTTCCATCTGAATCATCATTATGGTTGATGTTGAAATTTCAATGCAAAATAAATGTTGAATCACCATTACCATATCGATGAAAACCTGATGTTATTAATGTTGATGGTAACAATATTGGAACAACATTGATCTATAGTTATCTTTAAAATTGATTAAGCATTGATTTTAGTATAAGCAAGATAAAAAATTTTTTTTTTTTTGCAGTGCAAACAGATTTTTTATGATGCTAGAAATGACACTTCATCTGTTAAAACAACAGAATAAATCAAAACATGTCAATAGTAAAATAAGAGCATCTAAACTGAGGCAATAAATGGAGAAAACACAGGAGGAAACACATCCAATGGTAAAATCTGAGGATTTAACACCGTGAATCTCTTTCTTGAGGTGATTATCTCCATTCTTCTTCTCAGTTTGATCATGCTTGAGTGACTCTGCACATGCGCGCTGGATCTGTAATCCTAAGAGGACTTCTAACAGGAGATTTGTACCTCACCATCTGTAGCCTTTAATCACAGTTCATCCACAAACTACTGTAACACACACACACACACACACACACACACACACTCACGCACGCACGCACGCACGCACACGCACGCACTCACACACTCACACACACACTCAAACACACACACACACACACCAAAATCCTCAAACTTGACCTCTTGATCTCCAATCAATCCCTGATCTATGTCAACACATCAGAACATATTTACACACACGCTGCCTTCCAAAAGCATTCAGAATATGAGTAATCTCTGATGCTGACTCTGCTCACTCAGAGCAACAGAAGTGAATGATGCAGGAGGTCAGTAGGGTACAGGTTTAGTCTTCTTTGTAGATAATGTAAATGCCACATCATACATATAAATCCCAATCGCAGTTCAATATTTAAACCTTATGATGACATCACCATTTAAACCCCACCCCTGAAAGCTCCCGTTCAGATCCTCCTCCAGTACTGAGTCACGCCCACATCTCAACATCCAATCAACAACAGATGCACAGAGCCAAGCCCCGCCCTGCTTTTTTTCTTTTACGATAATCTTTTACGTCACAAAATGGAAGAAACTGCTGCACCTTCCGGGATCAGATGAACACATTTTACAACCTAAACCTAATTTTAACATCCATTTAACATCAGTTGAAAAGCTATAAGCCTAAACAATCATTAAATCCAGTCACCGGGAGAGTTCTGCGCAGTAGATATACTGTACGCAATGTGACTTCTGCATTTAAAGAGCATGGCAGATTAAAGCATGATCTCGTGCCATAGATGTGCAAATATCTGTTGTATAATGTGGTCACAATATTGACATGCTAATCCATGATCAGGAAACGTCTCTGGTTATGAATGTAACCCTTGTTCCCTGAGTTCTAAATGACCACACTTGGGGACCGCCTCCAGAGTGACCGCGCCTGAAGCACATGTGGAATTAGTCCAATCCTGATCCGGCATCACGACGCAACATGTGACGGCGTATGCGGAAGCACTCAACTGTGTCAGCTTCTGATAGGTCGAATCAAGTCATGCTCGGGGACTCAGGAGGTGTGGCTAACGGACACCATGTTTCATTCTCAGCGAACAAAGAGACGTTCCCTTTCGAGGGAATTCACACTGCGTTGAATGACGACACTTTGGGGAATGAAATACCGGTAACGCTTAATTTTGATGGTCCCTTTTGAACATTCTGTTGATTTTTAAGTAACTTTGCAACTACATGTCAACTAAGTCTCATTAGAGTATGAGGGCCGTATCTTGCACCCGGTGCAATTGACTCTGTACACCACCGCATGTATCATTGCTATTCTGCACCCGCGCACAGCGGACTCTTCCCTCCACAGACGCACGTCGGTAAATTAGGGAATGAACTTGCGCTCGGGGGGGCGGTTCAGTGTAAAGAGGAGTGTGTTCCGGCGCAAACGTTCCCTGGTGATATTCTGCAGTTCCAGAAAACAACTCCGCCGCCGACCAGGAGAAACCCAGTCTAAAGACAGCGGCGCCGCGCGTTAGTCATATGCTATTTTAAGGGCGCGTGCTTGGCCATTATGTAGCGTGTGAACAACACACACACTTTGATTCTCTAATATAAACGGACGCAGCAGTTTTCATTTTTGCAAATCATACATTATTACAAGGAAAAATATTAACACACGAGGGAAATCATTGTTGTGTCCGTGAAGATGTGAAAAATAGGCATAAATCTAGATTACACATTTACCCAAATTATTATACGCCTGTTTAACAGAAGCTAATGTGTGTGTGTTTCTCCATCATCCCCAATGTCACTTCTCTGTGTTTTACGGCCCTGACGAGAACGTCAGTCTCCTCTGCTGTGAACCGCTCCTGGCGTGCGCCGGCAAACCCGCCGTTATAATAGCGATCCGCCGTTATAATAGCGATCCACCGTTATAATAGCAATCCACCGTTATAATAGCGATCCGCCGTTATAATAGCGATCCACCGTTATAATAGCAATCCGCCGTTATAATAGCAATCCGCCGTTATAATAGCAATCCGCCGTTATAATAGCGATCCGCCGTTATAATAGCAATCCGCCGTTATAATAGCAATCCGCCGTTATAATAGCAATCCGCCGTTATAATAGCAATCCGCCGTTATAATAGCAATCCGCCGTTATAATAGCGATCCGCCGTTATAATAGCAATCCGCCGTTATAATAGCGATCCGCCGTTATAATAGCAATCCGCCGTTATAATAGCAATCCGCCGTTATAATAGCAATCCGCCGTTATAATAGCAATCCGCCGTTATAATAGCAATCCGCCGTTATAATAGCGATCCGCCGTTATAATAGCGATCCGCCGTTATAATAGCGATCCGCCGTTATAATAGCAATCCGCCGTTATAATAGCGATCCGCCGTTATAATAGCGATCCGCCGTTATAATAGCAATCCGCCGTTATAATAGCAATCCGCCGTTATAATAGCAATCCGCCGTTATAATAGCGATCCGCCGTTATAATAGCGATCCGCCGTTATAATAGCGATCCGCCGTTATAATAGCGATCCGCCGTTATAATAGCAATCCGCCGTTATAATAGCAATCCGCCGTTATAATAGCAATCCGCCGTTATAATAGCAATCCGCCGTTATAATAGCAATCCGCCGTTATAATAGCGATCCGCCGTTATAATAGCGATCCGCCGTTATAATAGCGATCCGCCGTTATAATAGCAATCCGCCGTTATAATAGCAATCCGCTGTTATAATAGCAATCCGCCGTGGAACAAGCGCGCCGGCTCTTAAAGGGAATGTGAGAGGACGCTCTGATTGGTTAATTTCACGTTACGCCCAAACCACACCTATGAAAAATGAAGCGACTTCAGACCAACACATTTTATATTTGCGTCGGGATCCGCCCACAAAGTTACTTGCGTTACGCGTTTGATACTTGCGTTTCAGAGCGTTACAATAGGGCCCTAAGTATGTCAGCTTAATATCTGCTGACTCTTTATTGTAATGGTCCCCCAACAGATATTATACTGACTATAAGCAACTACATATCAACTTATTCTAACCCTACCAGTCTACTAATACTCTACTAACACTCTAATGTGAATTATCAGACATGTAGGGGCAATGCTACTGATAGTCAACAGAACGTGTTAAAGGGACCATCAAAATAAAGTGAAACCGAAATACCCACTGCGCCACACTGCCCAGTGCCTGTCCTGGTGTCAGCTTGTCCAGGCTCAGCTCAGGATGGAAGAACTTGAGAACCCGGTGTGGAGGGAAGATCCAAGCTAAACATTGTATACGTGTGTGGGCAGAGCCAGCCGGCAGCATCCCAGTCCTCCTGTAGGGGGCTCCCGATAACAGGGCCTTAGAGGATGCCATTGCTGAACGAGTCCTCACCACGGCAAACTGCACACCTCATAAGCTGTAGACATGGCCTCAACAATCCATCAGCTAATGTCTGCTTTGAGGAGGGGGGACTAAAATAAACTTAAACTAACTAACTACTACTTAAAGGGATACTTCAGGATTTAGCATTAAGCTTTGTATCAGTAGAAAGCCAGTATTATTTTCGAATTACCGTGCTCCCCCCTCCCTCATATCCCCCTGAGACGAGATTTATGTATTTTTAGTCTGGAAAAAAATCGTCATATTGCGTCAGCCTCGTCCCGCTCGCCGTTCTCCCGCAGCCGTCAGTCTCGCGTTGGTCTCCCGCGGCCGTCAGTCTTGCGTTGGTCTCCCGCGGCCGTCAGTCTCGTCCCAGTCGCCGTTCTCCCGCAGCCGTCAGTCTCGCGTTGGTCTCCTGCGGGCGTCAGTCTCGCGTTGGTCTCCCGCGGCCGTCAGTCTCGTCCCAGTCGCCGTTCTCCCGCAGCCGTCAGTCTTGCGTTGGTCTCCCGCGGCCGTCAGTCTCGTCCCAGTCGCCGTTCTCCCGCAGCCGTCAGTCTTGCGTTGGTCTCCCGCGGCCGTCAGTCTCGTCCCAGTCGCCGTTCTCCCGCGGG
This sequence comes from Phoxinus phoxinus, assembly GCF_949152265.1. NCBI lineage: Eukaryota > Metazoa > Chordata > Actinopteri > Cypriniformes > Leuciscidae > Phoxinus > Phoxinus phoxinus. The sequence continues at coordinate 808,159 of NC_136883.1, forward strand.
CGTCAGTCTCGCGTTGGTCTCCTGCGGGCGTCAGTCTCGCGTTGGTCTCCCGCAGCCGTCAGTCTCGCGTTGGTCTCCCGCGGCCGTCAGTCTCGCGTTGGTCTCCTGCGAGCGTCAGTCTCGCGTTGGTCTCCTGCGGGCGTCAGTCTCGCGTTGGTCTCCCGAAGCCGTCAGTCTCGCGTTGGTCTCCCGAAGCCGTCAGTCTCGCGTTGGTCTCCCGCGGCCGTCAGTCTCGCGTTGGTCTCCCGCGGCCGTCAGTCTCGTCCCAGTCGCCGTTCTCCCGCAGCCGTCAGTCTCGCGTCGGTCTCCCGCGGCCATCAGCCTCGTCCCGCTCGCCGTTCTCCCGCGGCCGTCAGTCTCGTCCCGCTCGCGTCGTTCTCCCGCGGGCGTCAGTCTCGCGTCGTTCTCCCGCGGGCGTCAGTCTCGCGTCGTTCTCCCGCGGGCGTCAGTCTCGCGTCGTTCTCCCGCGGGCGTCAGTCTCGCGTTGGTCTCCCGCAGGCGTCAGTCTCGCGTTGGTCTCCCGCGGCCGTCAGTCTCGCGTTGGTCTCCCGCGGGCGTCAGTCTCGCGTTGGTCTCCCGCGGCCGTCAGCCTCGTCCCGCTCGCCGTTCTCCCGCGGCCGTCAGCCTCGTCCCGCTCGCCGTTCTCCCGCGGCCGTCAGTCTCGCGTTGGTCTCCCGCGGCCGTCAGTCTCGTCCCGCTCGCCGTTCCCGGGCAGACTCACGGAGACTCACTAGTTGCCTAGCCTTGTTGTTGACTGCAATCTCTATACCGGTAGGCGTGGCTTGGGCGTGGCCTCCTAGGGCAGCGAAGCAAGTGCATTCTGGGAGTTGTTATCTTTCATCCCCATGAGCCACAAATACATTTTCTGGCTTTCCTCAGTCTAGAAGGCTCCAAATTCAAAAATAATTTCACATTTCTTCTACATAAATGACCCATTTTAAACACACATTCATCTTTCTAGAGGTGAAGTATCCCTTTAAGTGAACAAACACTTATGAAGAGCTGGCGCCAACTCCTGCAAAGACTTCAGATGACGCAAACTCTGAATCAACACGCACCAATGCTATATTTTCTAAACGTCATAATCATTTGTTAACAAACAAGTATTCATTACTTCAATGAGCTCATTGTTTCTGCATTAAAGTATAACATTGTTTAAATTAATACTAGACGGCACTTCAAGCAGAAGCTGATTTCCACCACAGACTTTTTTGCAATTGCAAATTTAAATCTTACAATTCAGAATTGTGAGACAAAATGCCACAGTTACTTTTTTTATTCCATGGTGTAAAGCAGCTTCCACAGCAACAGCAGTTAAACAGTCATAGTGCACGTGAGAAGAGACGTACCTGACACGGACTCTGGCTGTTGTGGTTCTGCACCTCCCTGTCGGCTCCTCGGACCAGCAGCGCATGTGTGCACTTCTCCTGCACACACACACCAGGAGTCACACACACACAACATCACGTCTCTACATGTGTGCACTTCTCCTGCACACACACACCAGGAGTCACACACACACAACATCACGTCTCTACATGTGTGCACTTCTCCTGCAGGAGTCACACACACACAACATCACGTCTCTACATGTGTGCACTTCTCCTGCACACACACACCAGGAGTCACACACACACAACATCACGTCTCTACATGTGTGCACTTCTCCTGCACACACACACCAGGAGTCACACACACACAACATCACGTCTCTACATGTGTGCACTTCTCCTGCACACACACACCAGGAGTCACACACACACAACATCACGTCTCTACATGTGTGCACTTCTCCTGCACACACACACCAGGAGTCACACACACACAACATCACGTCTCTACATGTGTGCACTTCTCCTGCACACACACACCAGGAGTCACACACACACAACATCACGTCTCTACATGTGTGCACTTCTCCTGCAGGAGTCACACACACACCAGGAGTCACACACACACACCTCACTCTCTGACCACATCACACACACATCTCACTCTCTTACCACATCACGTCTCTATGTGTACACTTCTCCTGCAGGAGTCACACACACACACCAGGAGTCACACACACACACCTCACTCTCTGACCACATCACACACACACCTCACTCTCTGACAACATCACGTCTCTATGTGTACACTTCTCCTGCAGGAGTCACACACACACCAGGAGTCACACACACACATCTCACTCTCTGACAACATCACGTCTCTACATGTGTGCACTTCTCCTGCAGGAGTCACACACACACCAGGAGTCACACACACACAACATCACGTCTCCACATGTGTGCACTTCTCCTGCAGGAGTCACACACACACCAGGAGTCACACACACACAACATCACGTCTCCACATGTGTGCACTTCTCCTGCAGGAGTCACACACACACCAGAAGTCACACACACACAACATCACGTCTCCACATGTGTGCACTTCTCCTGCAGGAGTCATACACACATCTCACTCTCTGACAACATCACACACACACCTCACTCTCTGACAACATCACGTCTCTGATATCTCTGACCAGTTGCACGAGACTCAGACTTCAGAACAGGATTTCCTCAAGCACGCCTGTATATTCCACTTTGTTTTTTAAAATGATGCATGACATAATCAGTATTTGATCTAGTAAGGTCTCTGTGTTCTGCTGTCACAGTTTACATGATTTGAAAAGCGACACGGTTTTCACACCGATCTATTATGTTCAGAAAGGTTTTGAAGGCATTTTATTTTCATCCTACCTCAAGCGTGTCCTAGTACAAGGGTGTTTGCTTTTCCATTAGCGCCACCTACTGTCAGAAAGTGAATCTGCACTTTAATTAAGCCCATCTGCTGCTTTTGTTCAGAACAATATCTATAATTTAATAACAATAATTGATATTATTAAACACAAAATATATTCATGTATAATTCTGACTCACCCCTTTTTTTTAAACAATGGTTTAAATGATGAAATGTAAGGTTTATCTTTTTATAAAACGTTTTATGTTCAAAACTTGTAAAGTAAATTATTATTATACAGTTTAGGATGTTACCATAGACATGGGAATTCGTATAAAACCAAATTGCTACCTCAACATTTAGTTTTATTCTAATATCAGAATTTTGTGCCATGATTTCCACTGCTGATTCCAATATATTCCTAACCCTCCTAATGCATTAAACACTGTATACACCTTTTGAACTTGAGCTTATAAAACAGTCATAACTTAGCATTTTACAAATAAAACCATATTGTCTCTAATCAGCAACTTCTCATTAATGAGTGAATGCATTCAAGTTTTAAAGATTTTATTCTGACCATGTTTTTACCATGCTATAACTACAGTGTGATGCAAGAAAATATATTTTTTGAAATGAGAAATTGTATTTGAAAATATCATTAGATTACATTTATATGAACATATAATTTGAGAACTATTATAATCTCCATTGACTTCAATGGATTTAAATTCATTTGAAACTTATAATTCATGACTGCTCAAAAGAGTCTACATTTATGAAACCAACACATTCTTTTTCTAACGAAACCCCAAACAACGGTATTTACACTTCCAAGGTAATACACTGAATTTGTGTGTGTGTGCATCATTCTTCCTGACTCACAGTTATATAACAAAAGCCCACTTAAACCCAGACCCAAGTTCAGTAGTGTACCTGTTGACTAAACAGTATATAGTGCTGTAGGCGAGTACACAGCTGTAAACACACACCTGGTTGTAGAGAGCGCAGATGTGCAGCGCCGTGTTTCCCGAGGCGTTCTGTGCGCTCATATCTGCTCCGTACAACAGCAGATGCTCGAGGTGTTGGACATGACCGTGTCGACAAGCCTGTTAGAACACACACACACACACACACACACACACACACACACACACACACACACACACACACACACACACAAACATGGTGATATTCTATAGACTATTATTGTTTTATATAAAGCTAATTATACATATTCTTGGCTAATGTAACTAATTGGTCATGTACATATTCTTTTAATGTTGGAACAGGATCATTCCTCAAACTGTTCCCACAAAGTTAGGAGCATAACCCCACACCATAATCCCCCCTCCACCAAACAACCCCACACCATAACCCCCCCTCAACCAAACAACCCCTAACCCTAACCCTAACAAATGTGGCTAGACATCTGTACATCACGACAGGAGCGAGAGGACGCTGGTGCATTTTGGCTGCCGCTTCTCCCTCCGGGAAAATCAAATCAAAACTTCTTATTGAATCAAAACGGCCTCAGCACTTACCTGGACCTTATTTGCCTGCACATCTTTGCTACCGAGGGACCCGACCCAGTTTGGTTCGGCTGCGTTTGGGACTACGGACTGTATAGTTGGCAACGCCGCTGGATTGATAGGGTTAACACCCGTGCTTTCTGGCGGCTACGCTAACTTCTCCTGCCCATGATGACTAAATCTTCTCTCCCGGACGATGCAGTACCTGGTCCTAGTTCTTTTTCTTCTCTCCATCCTGTTTCCTTGGTTGCAAAACTCCACTAACAACTTCATGGCTCTCCGGTACTCAGCTAAACAACTACACCAGCTAAACCGCTATCCATCGGCTACTCCGGAGCTCACCGCTGAAATAAAAACCTTCGGACTACTTCAACGCCGTCGTTACATTCACTGAGGCTCCCGTAGAAACTTAATACACATACCCACTGGGAATGACAGCTTCGGCACAACACTTCCTCACTGCTTCTCTACCGCGTCCCAGCATCTAAACGGCAACGCACAACGTCATCAGAGCCAACGTCACGTGAACCATTTCAACCTCCGATCAGTTCCCATTTCGGCTTCATCCCTTTCAAAACAAGAGTCTCTCAAGCTTGGACTATTGAACACAAGATCCCTTAACAATAAAAGCACCATTCTCAAGGAATTCCTCCTGGACTCACCACTAGACTTAATCTGTTTAACTGAAACCTGGCAAATACCCCATGACTATTTTTCCCTCAACCAAGCCACCCCCACTGGATTCTCATACATGGACCAACCTCGTCCTGAAGGCAGGGGCGGTGGTAAACTCTCAAGCTTTGCCCCCTCTCCCCATCCGATCTGTTCCCTCGTTTGAACACCTCTCATTTAAACTCTTAGGCCCCACTCCTCTGACTATTTCAACAATTTATCGCCATCCTAAACCCAATCCTTCCTTCCTGTCAGACTTCTCAGAATTTATAACTCTGCACAACCTCATCAACCATATTACTCGTAGGCGACTTCAATATCCACATCGACTCTTCCACCTCCAAACCCACCACGGATTTCTTGGACATCATACACAGTTTTAATTTCATACATGTCAATTTCCCCACCCTCACCCGTGGACACACTTTGGACTTGGTCTGCTCTACTGGACTTAATATTGGCACTCTCTCACACACAGATCTGGCAATATCTGATCATCTCACCATAACATTTCACATCAACCACCCCAGCCCTCATTCCAAGCAGACACGCACCATATCTTACCGAAATCTAAAGTCCCTCTGTCTCACCTCCCTCTCCTCCCATATCGCAAACACAATTTCCATACCCAGCATCCCTGAAAATTCAACCACCGCCGACCTAATAGTTCACTACAATCGCACACTCACATCAAGCCTCAATACTCTCGCACCAGTTAAAACTGCAACAGTTACATTCTCCCGCTCTGCTCCCTGGTTCACCCCTGAACTGCACAAACTCAAAAAAGAATGCAGAAAACTGGAACGACTACATAAGAAAACTGGACTCACTGTACACATACAAGCCTACAAGGACCGCAGCCATCATTATAAATCAGCGCTCACATCAGCCCGCACAGCTTATTATCCTGGTATCATTCACTCTGGATCCTCCATCCCCCGGACCCTGTTTGCCACAGTAAATAAAATACTCAAACCCATTGACAATATCACTCATTTATTCACCAAGGACAAATGCAATAATTTCATCGACTTCTTTAAATACAAAATTGACAGTATTCACCAAGAACTCTCTCTGAATATCTCTCCCAGCACAGACCCTCAACCTGATTCAACCCTTCCATTTCTTATAACACTCTCCCCTCACTACCAGTCATTACAGAAACCGATCTCACTAACCATTTAAAAAAAATCCACCTCACAACCTGTCCACTGGACCCCATTCCATCTGCACTGGTCAAGCACTGCCTCCCCAGCCTCAGCCCACTCATCATGGACATCATCAACTCCTCTCTCACCTCTGGAACAGTTCCCTCTTCCCTCAAAGTTGCCGACATTACACCAATACTTAAAAAACCTGGCCTGGATCCTGACAACCCCAACAACTTCTGCCCCATCTCCAACCTACCTTTCCTGTCTAAAATCCTGGAACGCTCGGTCGCCTCTCCAATCAGCATCATGAAACCAGTCAGTCTGGATTCCGCACTCATCACTCTGAAACTGCACTGCTCAAAGTAACAAATTACCTCCTGCTCGCCTCTGACTCTGGTTCCCTCTCCATTCTCCTCCTACTTGACCTCTCTGCCGCCTATGACACCATTGACCATTCCATCCTTCAACAACGCCTACAACATCTTGGCATCTCTGGCTCAGCTCTCTCCTGGTTTACCTCCTACCTCACCAACAGATCTCAGTTCATATACATCAACAACTGTACATCTCACACCATATCTGTCAATCACGGAGTTCCTCAAGGCTCGGTGCTAGGTCCCCTTCTGTTTATCTTGAACATGTTTCCCCTGGGACGTATCATTCATAATCACGGACTAAAATTCCACGGTTACGCAGACGACACACAACTATACCTCAGCACTAGATCCATCACTCCTGCCACAGTACTAACCATCACAAACTGCCTCTCTGCAATAACATTTTGGATGAACGCCAGCTTCCTTAAACTCAACTGCAACAAATCGGAAATCATCGTCATTGGTCCCAAATCACTCCTCCCAAGACTTCACTCTATCGTCGATGGCCATACAGTTACCACCTCCCCACAGATCCGAAATCTTGGTTTCATTTTTGACCCCACACTCACTTTTAAGCCCCATATCCGTCATATCACCAAAACTGCCTTTTTCCACCTACGCAACATTGCTCGCCTACGCCCCACCCTCTCCACATCAAGACTCAACCACTGCAATAGCCTCCTATATGGTCTCCATTCCTCTGATTTACAAAAACTGCAATACGTTCAAAACTCCGCTGCCCGCCTCCTCACCCGCTCCAGAGACCACATCACCCCCGTCCTCCAACAGCTTCACTGGCTCCCAGTACAACAGCGCATCCATTATAAAGTTCTGTTTGTGCCCATAGAAGTGAACACCTGAACTCAATGATTTTGGAGGGGTGTCCCAATACTTTTGGCATTATAGTGTACAATATAGGCATATAATATGTGCCAATAATAACTTTAAGTTGTGATAAAACTAAGTAAATGGTAAACTATAAAACTAAGTAAATGGTAAACTATAGTAATGAGGTATGATTAAGACTAGTGTGTCCTGGTCCTTCTCTCTGTAATAAAGCTGTGGATGTGTGTGAACACATCACTGAAGTTCACCTGGTGGATCTCATGCCAGCCGTTCTCATCCTGGCAGCAGACGGAGGCGTGCTGGTGCAGCAGCAGCTCAC
>NC_136883.1:818282-843282 GCF_949152265.1 Phoxinus phoxinus
ACCGCATATGCCCCGCCGCAGAAGTACGATGAAATCCCTCAGGCATCACACTCTCAACATCTGAATAAACCGAAGATTGAAACGCTTTGATTAAACATGACTAATAAACACACAGACTTATTCTGTGTAAGAATCATCTCACAGAAGGATGAGCTCAACTGTCCTTATGAAGTGAGTTTGGAGTAAAAGCGTGTTATTAAATGTCGTCTTTTGTTGGATAAGAGGTTCATAAATGCTTCTCATGTCAGGAAAGATGTTTGACGTGTGTTGCTTTTTCAAATGGACGTTATAAGCGACAAAACTAACAGGGCCTGATTAAGAGCTCAGAGGCCCCTGGGCACAATGACATGTTCACTATTAGGGCTACTGTCTCTTTAAGATCTGCGTGCAACGAGTCTAATATACACGCATTTGACAATCAGATTTTTTTCTTATTTTTTTCTACTGTTCTTTCACTTTAGACATAATCAACTTTGTTTATGTAAACCTTGAGTGTATTTGACAGTATTAGAGCAATAAGACTGGAAAGATAACTTAGTCCAGTAACAGAGCTGTTAGACAGGCTTTTAGTGCATGTGCGCTCAGGAAAGCGCCCGTTTAACAGCGCATCAGCAGTGACATGTTTAACCGGCAAGGCTTTAAAGCACATGCAAATAATTAATTTTTATAAACTAGCCTACAGTGTCCCGTTCCTCTGCATTTCATGTGGATATACGTCGCGCTGTACAGTATGCTGAGACGGAGGCGCCAGAACTGCAAACTGATAGAATGCACGATCCTACGATATTTCTTCAAAAGCAGATCGTGGAGACATTTTAATCGTCCACGATCAAAAATCGTGATATCGCACACCCCTAATCTATAATATTTGACAGTGCCACCTTAGATGTCCTGGGCCCCTGCCCTAATGGTTAATCCGGCCCTGATAACTAATAATCACAGTCTTTGCGATTTCATAATCACGATAAGCCAAATCGGTTTAACTGCGATTTCATGTAAATTGCGATTAATTGTGGAGCGCTGTTATTTCACGAGTTCACCCCTACAAATCAGAGTAAAGTAGTGTATTTGGCGTTCTGTCCGAGGAGAGGCGTATCCCCCATATTACTGGTTAGGAAAGTAACCAGGCGAGTGTGCGGAGGCGGGTGGTGGAGGGATGCTGAACACTGTCGAGGCGAGTCTATGTGTATAGCCTCCTCTCGTTGTGCTGATGGGGTAGACGTGATGATTACTGATTATTGACAGCTGGTTGGAATGACGTGATGATTGGACAGATCAGTTGAACGTGTTCCTTCCAAACTTTGTCAATAAACCATCCTAAAGTTGAGTCGCCTGTACCTCCAGTGACGTCTCGGCCAGCAGTGGATGTTCCCCGATCACGCTCTCCTCATCCAGGAATGCCCCGTCTGTGCCGTCGCTGGCCGGATGGAAGAGGCCGTAGTTCAGAACATCCTTCAGGTTCTGACTCAGCGTGCACAGGATCTGCTGTTTAGCAGCCCACACCGTGTCACCGCGGAGAAACCGCATGCTCTCCTGCCGAAGGACGTCGATAAAGACACCATGAAATCAACAGAGATTATGCTTTCTTTATGGAATATTGCAGTGTTTATTATACATTATTTATCGGTGCACATCATTATTGTGTTAATAATCTTGAATCAGAATAACAGCGACTTCTCTTCTCTGATGATGAAGGCGGTTCAACCTGTGATGTCACAGATTGATTTGCATATGCCCGCCTCCAGAGCAAGGCATCAACGAATAGTTAAACATCATCGCACCATAGGCCCCGCCCACTGGCGTTCAGTATCTTACCGGCTGACATTTACCTACACTTGACGTGAGCGGCGCATCAGGAACCAAACAGAAGCCATTATAATGACTGCCGCTGATACAGGTGTGTATACAGGTGTGTGTTCAGGTGTGTATACAGGTGTGTGTTCAGGTGTGTATACAGGTGTGTGTTCAGGTGTGTATACAGGTGTGTGTTCAGACTCTGACGGACTCTTGAGTCTGTCGACAGCAGGACAGATGAAGAGTGAAAGATCGTCCAGTGTAAACTGCTGGTTTGAGTCTCTGTACAGACTTCAGAAGGATCAGAAACAAGTGGATGGTTTATTTTAATGGCATCCCGGATAGGATTATGTTTGTTCGGAGCGTTTGACTGAGACACAGTGTAATGAAGATTTCGCAAAGAAACTTTTGTTGAAGATGAAACCGTAAGTAAATTATTTTCATAATGCTTTGTCTGTAAATGACGGCTTTATATGGATAATGTTCTCATAACACTGTTGATACAGTTTCCTATGCAATGACAATAGCCAATCATAACAGTGGGCGTGTTTACTGACAAGCCGCGCCTTAAAAATAGATCAATTCTGATAGATCAGTTCAGACTAAAATAATAGTTTTTCCACCTATATATTTGGTGTGTGTGTGTGTGTGTGTGTGTGTGTGTGTACTAAACTATATTTTGGGGACAAATATTTACCCAGAACAGACCAAAACCTGACAAAATCTCCAAAACCCTCCCTTTAGGGATGTCCTCATTTGTAAACCTGGTATAAAAATAAAGTAATTAAAGTTTTTTTAAATGTAAAAATTCAGAAATTCTGTTTGATGGGTAGGTTTAGGGTGTGTGTGTGTGTGTGTGTGTGTGTGTGTGTGTGTGTGTGTGTGTGTGTGTGTGTGTGTGTGTATGTGTGTGTGTGTGTGTGTCATGACCCCTTTAAGACATTTTTTATCCATGTGACATTCAAAATGTTTGATCACTCAAGGAAATATTCATCACATATAAACCCCAGTGAGAGCCGTGAAGATCAACACACACACACACACACACACACACACACACACACACACACACACACACACACACACACACACACACACACACACACACACACACTCACCGTTTGCTGCAGGTCTGGGATGAACACCCTCACGGTGAGCGAGTTGCTCTGGGTGTCTGTCGTGAGACCGTCGGGTCGCTCCGCTCGTACGGTCTCATAGACGGCCTCCTCTCGGGAACTGTGTGAGCTGGAGTCCTGAGAAGAGTCTGAGACACTCTGGGCCATCTCTTCCTCGCTGGACGTCGGGCTCCTCGGCATATTCAGCTGACAAACACACACACACACACACACACACACACACACACACACACACACACACACACACACACACACACACACACACGCACAATAAAAAGCACCATCTACAGAAGCATTTTTATGAAATTGAAATTGTGTGTAATGCATAACAGTGACTGTGGTTTGGGGGGGTTTGGGGGGGGGAATGGCATATTTTGAGTTTGGCTATTTGGGCTTGTTTACAAACTAAATCCTTACTTGTCACACAAGTTCTGAAACCTGACACTCAAACACCAGCACACACCAAACCTGCAAAACCATATACTAATTCTCGGCCTTCGACTCAGTTGTCATTTTCATAAAACATTTTTTTGCAAACCACAACACACAATTCTCTATGTAACACACAAATCTAGCAGGGAGTATCTTGTCCATTTATGCTGAGTATGGAAAGCAAAGTGTTCTTTTCTGTGCTTGCAAGAAGGTTGACCAGCTATATAATGCAGAATAATTGCATTAATACTTCCATCCCAGGCTTTTAAGGCTGCCGGGAACACACATCAATGATCGGCCGGTTGATCCGAGAGGCCAGACAGAAGAAAGGCGATCTAACAGTGGTCTGGTTAGATCTAGCGAATGCCTATGGATCTATCCCACACAATCTAACCCAGCTCGGACTTGACCATTACCACATCCCAGTTGCTATTCAAGGAGTGATCACCAGCTATCTAGGAGGGATCAAACTGAGACAGTGGACAACCAATTGGCAGGATCTCCAGAAGGGAATCCCAACGGGAAGCATCATCTCCCCAATCCTCTTTATCATGGGCTTGAAGCTTCTAATAACAGCAGCGGAAGGCATGACCCGTGGCCCGTCCCGGAGTCAGGCATCATTCAGCCGTATCTGCAGGGTTTCATAGACGACCTAAAAATAACAACTGTGACACATGTCCAAGCGAGATGGGTACTGGACACCCTGGACAACACAGCAGATTGGGCAAGGTTGGCATAGAAGGCCAGGAAGTCCAGAAGGCTGGTGATCAGGAAGGGCAGAGTCTCGAGTAAGTTTGGACTCCAAGTTCAAGGCGAGGTCATTTCATGCATTTAGGACAGCCCCATAAAGTTGCCCATTACAGTTGTAGAAGGCATCGAGAGGAAAACCAACAAGCACCTGTGGAGATGCTGGGCCTTAACACCCGCTCAGGACAGCTGCCGCTCCCTCTGTCATCTGTCGCAGAGTCGGGATAAGTCTGAGAGATTGCGGTTAAAGCAAGCAGGCATCATAACAAGATCAGCCCGTAAATGGGCGGTGAGCTCAGCCATTGAACAAGAAGTTGCATGACATCATTGGCAAAACCCTGCATAGCACAACTATAAGCACATTGTCAACCTCACACTTGTTGCAAAACTCTACACACAGTGATTTGCAAAACACTAAACACACTTAACATACATTACACACAAAGATTAAGCGAGGCATGGGTCAGTCAGACATCCGAGCTCAAGAGGAGCAGAGGTATTTGTCCAGAGCAGTGGGACAAGCATCCCAGGCAGCGTGGACAAAATGGGATCTGCACAAGCGTAAGAACACATGGGCAGAGTTGTGGAGACTGGAGCCCTACCGCATCTCTGCTGCACTCCGTGTTAGACAGCTCCGAAATTCAACAAAAGTTGGCGTTATTAATCAACGTGCTGCTCCGCGATCTCTCTCGTCTTCCTTTAATCTCACACACCGCTGGAAAGCTCTCTCTCTCCTGTACAATGTTGTTGGGTCCAAATATGGTCATTTCCTTTTACAGTTTTTTTGGCTTGCTTACACACTAAAATTAAAAGTAGTACACTATTAGCAAAACCTTACACTCAAGAAGCAAAACATCAGCCCATATTTGCACAACTATAAGCACATTGTCAACCTCACACTTGTTGCAAAACTCTACACACAGTGATTTGCAAAACACTAAACACACTTAACATACATTACACACAAAAATCTATCATGAAGTCACTTCCTTGCAATACCAAAGCACTGACTGTCAAATTACCGCACCGTCCAACCAATTGGTTCAACACAGTCATCAGGTGTGCAAACACTTGTTTGCTTACAGTTTTTTTCAATTGCTTACACACTAAAATTAGAACTTTCCCACAATTAGCAAAACTTTACACTCAAGGAGCAAAACACCGGCCTAGATTTGCACAACTGTAAGCACATTGTCAGCTTCACACTTTTTGCAAAACATTACACACAGTGATTTGCAAAACACTAAACACACTTGTATGCATTTGACACAGAAATTTATCATGATGTCATTTCCTTGCAATTTCAAAGCAAAGGCTTTCAAATGAGCACACCCATGAACCAATTGGTTAAACACAGGCACCAGGTGTGCACACACACTGGTGCTTAATTGTAGACACACCAATCAGGTTAAAGCACTATAAAAAGGCAACAGGTAAGTTCACCTGTCTTCAACAAAAATGGATGGTGTCAGAGGAAGAGGGAGAGTGCGGATGAGAGGGGGAATCCAGAGAGTACCAGGTGGAGGAAGAGGCCAAGGAAGAGGAAGAGGAAGAGGGAGAGGGAGAGGGAGAGGGAGAGGGAGAGGAAGAGGAAGAGGGAGAGGAAGACCTGGAGGAGGGGTAGGACATGCACAAAGAAGAAGACAACCAAATCTGTGTAATGAAATTCGTGCTACAATTGTGGACCATGTAATAAACCACGGACTAACACTGAGGGAGGCTGGATTGAGAGTACAGCCTAACCTAAGCAGGTACACAGTGGCATCAATAGTTCGGACATTTCGTCAAGAGCACAGGTGAGAAACTTCTCTTCAGTCAACAGAAAATCCATTGCTTACTGCATGTACTATATCAACAGTACTGTATATGTACTCTATATTTTGGTACTGTATATATTCCTGTGTGTATCATTTTACAGTAAGCTGTGTATTTTGTTTGGCCAACATAGGATTGAACGTCGTGAACACCAAGGAGGAAGGGGCCCCATATTCACACAGGAGCAAGAGAGAGAGATCATAAACCTCGTTTTGGCCAATAATGCAATCAGACTTCGAGAAATTCAAGCCCATATTGTCAATGATCACCTAATTTTCAATAATGTCCAACAGGTCTCTCTGTCAACAATAGCCCGTATCCTTAAAAAACACCAAGTTGTGATGAAACAACTGTATAAAGTGCCATTTGAAAGAAATTCAGACAGGGTGAAAGTCCTGCGGCGTGAATATGTGGTGGTACGTTTTGTTCACTGACTGTAGTATTGTGTACTGCACACATAACCTTTTTACTGTACATGTAATTTTACTGTATAGCAGACCTACAGTATACTGATCTACACAATGTGATCTTTTGCTGTATTTCAGAGAGTTTTGCAAATGGATGCGGAGGAAGTCCCACATGAGTTTATTTACATTGATGAGGCTGGATTTAACCTGACAACAGTACGAAGAAGGGGAAGAAACATCATCGGCCACAGGGCTATTGTCAATGTACCAGGGCAACGTGGGGGTAACATTACCCTTTGTGCTGCCATTACACAGAATGGGGTCCTCCACCGCCATGCCAACTTTGAAAACTGGAAAATGTTTTATGAATATTTGTTCAGTATTGACTGACTTGAGTACATGAAAATAAATTATTTTCATCAGTCTGCACAATTGGTGTCATGTGGTGTTGGTGAATTTATTTTTACACTTTCTGTGTAAATGCTAAAAGTGTTTTAGGTTGAGCACAGGAGTGTTAAACTGATTCAAACAGAGTCAGACCATATGATGGTTGTGTTTATGTTATGACAACAAAATAAGGTTTTTATAAGACACTGTATAGTTTTGACAAAAGTGTTTCATTTTGCAAATGATCTGAGGTGTTGTGCTACTTTGGTGTAGTGTTGTGCTAATTGTGTGAGGGTTTTGAAAAACCGGGCCCTGTTTTCAAAATTGTGCTTAAGCAATTGAAAAAAACTGTAATTGTAGACAAACCAATCAGGTGTATAAGCACTATAAAAAGCAGCAGGTGAGTTCATCGGTCTTCAAGCACAATGGAAGGAGTCAGAGAAAGAGTAAGACAAGGAGGAGAAGGAGGAGAACAAGGAGGAGGAGGAATCGACAGAGGAAGAGATGGAGGCCATGCTGGAGGTAGAGGAAGAGGAAGACAAGAAGGTGCTCAAAGAGGACCGAATCTGACAAATGAGATCCGTGCAACACTGGTTGACCACGGCCTGACGCTGAGGGAGGCTGGACTGCGAGTACAGCCAAATCTAAGCCGATACACAGTGGCAAGTGTGATAAGAACATTTAGACAGGAAAATAGGTACTAGATCTACACTGAACTACACAATTTTGCCTGACACTGTTCTTCAGAGAGTTTTATGAATGGATGGAGAGGAGATCCAGCATGAGTTCATTTACGTAGATGAGGCTGGGTTCAACCTGACGAGAACACGAAGGAGGGGAAGAAACATCATTGGCCACAGGGCTATAGTCAATGTCCCAGGGCAACGTGGGGGTAATATAACACTGTGCAGCCATTACACAGAATGGGGTCCTCCACCGCCATGCCCATATGGGCCCTTACAACACAGCACTCATACTTACATTCTTGGACCAATTGCACAACGTTAACAGCAGCAAATCAAATCGATCACATGCAGAGTTCATATGCAATACATTGTTGTCTGGGACAATGTGTCTTTCCACCGCTCTGCTCTGGTTCAGAACTGGTTTCAGCAACATCCACATTTCACCGTCCTATATCTTCCACCATCCTCTCCATTCCTCAACCCTATAGAAGAGTTTTTCTCATGGCGGTGGAAGGTATATGATCTCCGTCTCCAGGCTGAGGTACCCCTCATCCAAGCCATGGAGGAGGCCTGTGACCAGATGGAGGTAGCAGCAATGCAAGGATGGATTCGTCATTCAAGATGTGTCTTTCCAAGGTGTCTTGCTAATGACAACATTGCAACATTGCTTGCGATGAAGTTCTCTGGCCAGATCCAGCTAGGCGAAGAGACAATGTCTAGTTTATTTTATTTTTTTTACAGTAAACTTACAGTACAATACGTAAAGTGACATTTTGTCACACTATTATGAATCTCCATGTCAACATTTTGGGCGTGTTGAGAAATAAATGAGTTTCTTCAGTCTGCAACATTGGTCTTGTGTAGTGTTTGGTGAATTTACATTATATATACTTTGTTGATGGTAGCCTACTCTAATCATAGGGAAGTAGAAGTGCTAAAAGTGTTTTAGGTTTATCACCGCAGAGTGTAACTCGTGCAAACAGAGTATAGTAATGTAAAAACGTGTGTGTTTCATATGGTAACAAAGTGTGGTTTTTAAACAGAAGTGTATAGTTTTTACAAGTGTGTTTAATTATGCAAAGGATCTGTAGGGTTCTGCTAATTGTGTGTGTGGTTCTGCTAATTGTGTGTAGTGTTTTGAAAACACGGGCCCTGTTTTGAAAATCGTGCTTAAGCAATCCCAAAAAACTGTAATCAGCAACCAATCGTGAAAGTACAATGGGCTTTTAACTCTAAAAGCGAAATCTCATTGGCTGATGTCAATGTCTGACAGCGTGATTGGTTCAGATGCATCACGTGACGCGCTCTGACATTTAGATGTGTGTGTTTGACTGTTTTTCTGCTCAGTTGAAGGCCATAAATGCTGTTTATAAGTTTTGATGTGATTTAGGTGGTTTGTATTGTTGTTGCTAATGATTTGATAAGATATTGTGTCAGTAAATAGTTGTTTACACTAAAAAAGAATGATTTTTTACATTACAAATATTTAAATGCCTTTTCTCAAAATGAGTTTTTTTCATTCTCCAGTAGAAACATCTCAGCCGATGTAGCACCGATGTACACCAAACTCTCCAGTTATACACTTAGCAGTATTCTGAAGATATTTTCAGAGGGATTTGTTAATAAATCATTCCTGTCATGATCTATGTGACATTTTAATAAAACAAAATATGGCGAAAATCGATTTTTTAAGGATATGGACTTCCATAGTATATTTTTTACTACTTTGGAAGTCAATGGGAACCAGAAACTGTCTGGTGACTGACATTCTTCTAAATATCTTCCTTTGTGTTCAGCAGAGGAAATAAATTCATACAGGTTTGAAACAACTTAAGGGTGAGTATATGATGACAGAATTTTCATTTTAAAAGTGAACTAATCCTTTAAGGCGTCATCGATGAAAGCACCCAACAGGTGTATTACACAATATTTTTCAAACACAACCTATCAAAATGCCACAGTAATTCATCAGAGCCTCACACGAACTCCTCACATGTGCAAACACTCATCGCTACTGAACACCAACCAATCATGGCTTAGAATAGGCCAAGGCCAAAGGTTGAGTTATAGGTTTTTCGGACTGTGTAATACTGTATTCACAACCACAAATGCTTACAGTAAAAAAAGAAAAAGTTTGGTTTCAATCTTGCTTTCGTGTTTACCGATAATTTTTCAGCATCTCTCTGCCAGACACTTTCAATCTTGTGCAGAAATAGGAGCTCATGAAAGAAGAGGTTTAGGTTTTGAATTTTGAATATGTGTGTAAATTATATATAAAAAATATTATATTATGGCAAAAGTGTTTACAACTTAAGGCAAATGTTTGCTTTTGAGATGTGTTTTCATTTTGCATTTGCATTTTGTGTGTGCAATTCTTGGATTTGTGTGTAAAGTTTTGGAAAAAAAGAGGCAAAGTTTTTAAATTGTGTGTAAGCAGTTGGAAAAGACTGTAATTGGTCACTGGGCTAGTTTTGATTGTTTTTTGTTACGCAGACCTGGCAACCCTGGTCTCTTCCACGCAGTTTCTGCTAAAGGTTGCAGAATATAGGACACGACACAGTGGAGCGCTTCCAAATAAAGAGTTTCTAATTGGAGCTGTGCAGCAGATCTTCTGCACTCTATCTCTCAGCACACACACACACACACACACACACACACACACACACACACACACACACACACACACACTTGATCTTGGACTGAGATGCTCTCAGATTCGCTTGTGAGGGAAGTAATGCTTAATATGCTTAATGCTTGAAACTATAATCTATAGGCCAAATACTATACATACACATGCAGAGAGAAGACGATGAGGAGGATCAGATGTTATAATGAAATGCACTGATGATAATAAGGTCCTCCGGAACTTGATACACACACATGTGCTGTTAAGAAGAGGTAAGAAAGCATCAACCACAGTAAACGGATCCTGATCTGTCAAATACATCTCTGGCACAGACACTGTTACAATTATCCACGTTAGGCAATCAATTATAGCCTAGCATCAGCCAAGAATGTTTCACTATTGATCACAATAATTGATCAGAACAGGTTGTATTTTTTAATCATTAGTTAATAACAATGAACCAGATTAAATGCAAAGATGACAAACAGTAATTCAGTGTACCTGAAAATCTTCAATGCTCCTTTCTGTCTGTGTGTTTTAAGCCACAGAAAGCTCAGAAGAGGAGAAGATGCTCTTCATCAGCCTCCGACTCCAGAGTGAGTCCTATAAATCCTTTATGTCACTCGGATCACTTGAACAGAGCATCTGACCAGTGCTTTCCTCCAGTGTTCGGTGGAAACGGCTCATGCCAGTGAAGTTCTCAGTGAAGTACGTGAGATGCTATTCAAATAAACGAAATCCAGAGTTGCTCCCATTGAGTTCGTCCCCAGGTGGCGCTGTGCTGCGGATCATCCTGAGGTGAGTGTGTGTAGGTTATTTCACTAAGAGCCACGTTTAACACTTAAAGGGGAAGCATTAGTGAGAATGCCCAACTCATGAGATGCGGTTATGCCAGATAAAGATATATTTCTCATAAAGCAGGAGCACAGAAACTCATTACATTACTGGTCACACACACAGTGACACTGGGTTTCACCAATATATCCTGAAGCTCTGAAATTTGACTTCAAATATCTTTGACATGTCATTACCCCATAACGTAATCGAGATGTTGCAATGATATTTCTCAATATACATTCTAATGCTTGTCAAAACATGCAAAAGACAGACGTATGATCAGACTGAAGCTTGAAATAACAGCTTTAAATATGACATGATCTAATCCCTCCGAGACAAATGCTGGATTTACTTCTGTTCCTTCTTTAGTTTTAAGGATGTATGATTTAATATACTGTAAATAAATTACAACCCAACATGACTTGCGTTGCACTCCCAAAACAGTTCAAAATCACCACAAAATAAAGTCAGAATGTACTGGATAAATTAAAGTGGTTAATAAAACACACTTCTTCAAAACTGACGGAGGTTCTTAAACACAAGATTACAATGTTGGGAAACTCATAAATCATGATTTCCTAAGGCTGGTGATTTTCCATAGGATGAAGACGTTCTCTAGCCCGAGACAGAGCTGATTTAAACTGGGACATTATTTAGGTCACTCACTCGAAGGGTTGAAGCAGAACAACAGGAGTGACAGTGAAGGCCTTTACAATCCAGCAATCCAAACAACTCAATCCATACAACTCAATCTGTACAACTCAATCCATACAACTCAATCCTTCCAACTCAATCCATACAACTCAATCCATACAACTCAATCCATACAACTCAATCCTTACAACTCAATCCATACAACTCAATCCGTACAACTCAATCCATACAACTCAATCCTTACAACTCAATCCTTACAACTCAATCCAAACAACTCAATCCTTACAACTCAATCCATACAACTCAATCCATACAACTCAATCCGTACAACTCAATCCATACAACTCAATCCTTACAACTCAATCCATACAACTCAATCCATACAACTCAATCCGTACAACTCAATCCATACAACTCAATCCTTACAACTCAATCCATAGAACCCAATCCTTACAACTCAATCCTTACAACTCAATCCTTACAACTCAATCCAAACAACTCAATCCTTACAACTCAATCCATACAACTCAATCCATACAACTCAATCCATACAACTCAATCCTTACAACTCAATCCATACAACTCAATCCGTACAACTCAATCCATACAACTCAATCCATACAACTCAATCCATACAACTCAATCCTTACAACTCAATCCATACAACTCAATCCGTACAACTCAATCCATACAACTCAATCCGTACAACTCAATACACACAACTCAATCCTTACAACTCAATCCGTACAACTCAATCCATACAACTCAATCCATAGAACTCAATCCATACAACTCAATCCATACAACTCAATCCTTACAACTCAATCCATACAACCCAATCCATACAACTCAATCCATACAACTCAATCCGTACAACTCAATCCACACAACTCAATCCGTACAACTCAATCCACACAACTCAATCCGTACAACTCAATCAGTACAACTCAATCCGTACAACTCAATCCATACAACTCAATCCGTACAACTCAATCCATACAACTCAATCCATACAACTCAATCCTTACAACTCAATCCATACAACCCAATCCATACAACTCAATCCATACAACTCAATCCGTACAACTCAATCCACACAACTCAATCCGTACAACTCAATCCACACAACTCAATCCATACAACTCAATCCGTACAACTCAATCCGTACAACTCAATCCGTACAACTCAATCCGTACAACTCAATCCGTACAACTCAATCCGTACAACTCAATCCGTACAACTCAATCCGTACAACTCAATCCACACAACTCAATCCGTACAACTCAATCCGTACAACTCAATCCTTACAACTCAATCCACACAACTCAATCCACACAACTCAATCCACACAACTCAATCCACACAACTCAATCCGTACAACTCAATCCATACAACTCAATCCGTACAACTCAATCCATACAACTCAATCCACACAATTCAATCCATACAACTCAATCTGTACAACTCAATCCATACAACTCAATCAGTACAACTCAATCCACACAATTCAATCCGTACAACTCAATCCGTACAACTCAATCCACACAACTCAATCCGTACAACTCAATCCATACAACTCAATCCGTACAACTCAATCCGTACAACTCAATCCGTACAACTCAATCCACACAACTCAATCCGTACAACTCAATCCTTACAACTCAATCCTTACAACTCAATCCATACAACTCAATCCTTACAACTCAATCCATACAACCCAATCCATACAACTCAATCCGTACAACTCAATCCATACAACTCAATCCGTACAACTCAATCCATACAACTCAATCCACACAATTCAATCCATACAACTCAATCCGTACAACTCAATCCGTACAACTCAATCCATACAACTCAATCCGTACAACTCAATCCATACAACTCAATCCGTACAACTCAATCCATACAACTCAATACTTACAACTCAATCCATACAACTCAATCCATACAACTCAATCCTTACAACTCAATCCATACAACTCAATCCGTACAACTCAATCCACACAACTCAATCCATACAACTCAATCCTTACAACTCAATCCATACAACTCAATCCACACAACTCAATCCATACAACCCAATCCATACAACTCAATCCGTACAACTCAATCCATACAACTCAATCCGTACAACTCAATCCGTACAACTCAATCCGTACAACTCAATCCATACAACTCAATCCATACAACTCAATCCATACAACTCAATCCACACAACTCAATCCATACAACCCAATCCATACAACTCAATCCGTACAACTCAATCCATACAACTCAATCCGTACAACTCAATCCGTACAACTCAATCCGTACAACTCAATCCATACAACTCAATCCATACAACTCAATCCACACAACTCAATCCTTACAACTCAATCCGTACAACTCAATCCATACAACTCAATCCTTACAACTCAATCCACACAACTCAATCCGAACAACTCAATCCATACAACTCAATCCTTACAACTCAATCCATAGAACCCAATCCTTACAACTCAATCCGTACAACTCAATCCATACAACTCAATCCTTACAACTCAATCCGTACAACTCAATCCACACAACTCAATCCTTACAACTCAATCCATACAACCCAATCCACACAACTCAATCCATACAACTCAATCCATACAACTCAATCCTTACAACTCAATCCATACAACCCAATCCATACAACTCAATCCATACAACTCAATCCATACAACTCAATCCTTACAACTCAATCCATACAACCCAATCCATACAACTCAATCCATACAACTCAATCCGTACAACTCAATCCACACAACTCAATCCACACAACTCAATCCATACATAAGGAGAGGTGAGGAGTAAACCGGGAACTTTCTCTTAAGGTTATGGATAGCCTACACTTGTAAAGGAATATCTGTATGTGTGTGTGTGCTGCCATGTCACTCTTAGAAAGGCTCTTAAAAAACAAACAATCGTTGCGTGAGCGAACATGAACATTACAGTGAAACACAGGCGTTTATTACAATTAGACATCATCGACACAAGATCAAAACTTCTCATCACACATGATACAAGTCATTTCTCTTGCAAGAACTCTTCAGCAATAGTGTGACGATTCGCCTGATCTGCTTCAGAACACTACTGTTTTATTTTATTTTGCTTGTTCAAACTTAAACACGTTCAATTGCAATGAAGCGCCCAGTGTGGCGATGTGAACGCACGTGTTCGACGTCACAGCAGCGGTAGAGTACACGGGTAAATACATAATCATATTCATATATCGCACCTGCAGCTCAGCGTGTCCGTGATGATGACATCACCAGAACACACACGCATGTCATTCACAGAAGTGTTCATTATGACAAATGAAGACTTGTGCCTCCGTTTAAATGTGTGCAGCTCGAGTTAAAGCAAACAGCAGAACTGAGATCTCAACAAACAACAAAATCACACATTTCTCCAGCACGCATGAACTAGGTCTCAGCTTCTTACTTGTTTAGATAAAAACATTGAGGCTGCAAGTCTGCAACCGAACGCTAGAGGGCAGCAGAGCCTCAAGAAGACCTCTGAACACCAAACTATTCAAAACTCCATTTCAAATTTAAATACCTGGGGGAATAGGTCTATACTGTAAAAGTAACTCAAAATATATATTCCACTCATAAAATATTTGTGATTTTTTTTATGAATATGATACTTGCCTAAGATTAAGAACAATACAGGCTATGGGGTCTTTTTCCATATTCTGAAAAAATAAATCACATCTGTAAAAGCAAAATTGAGGTTCACATTAAACTGAATGAATTGAAGAATTTGTTTTTAATTCATACTGATAATTCTGATCAGTCTTTCTCATCGTGTTGCAACATCTAAACATTGAGCTGGAATATATTTGAGAAAAATAATCAGTTATTGATCAGGAACCTGTTGCTCTGTGTTTAGTTTGAATACTCTGATAATATGGTATTTTTATAGCATTATAAATAGATACTTGTTTCTCTGTCGTAGCTTATATCTAACAGGATATACGAGTATTAATCGTATATCCTGGAAGGAAATACGAGTATTAATAGTAAGATCATGCATTATTATCATTGAACACGCTAAAGTGAAACCGATAGCAAGAGAGCAGGAGACACGCAAACACATAAACAGTTAAAAATGAAGTGTTCGGATCATCTAAATGTGGAGTTTCATCTCTGTTCACACACAAGCTTCTCTGAAACCGTGACACACTCTCTCTGATCATTAAACTCCACTTCCTGTTTACATGAGTCTGTAATCGACACTAAGCTGAGCAACCTCTGAGTCATAAATACTGACAGACAGGAGCGCTGTGTTAGTTTAACTATTCATACTAATAAACAAGCAGAGCTGTAGTAAAGATGAGCGTCCGGTGTGTTTCTGACAGCAGATCAGGAGCATCTCGAGAAGTGTGTGTGTGACGTCATGACACGGTTACTGAGGACCCGTGATAATCTCAGAGCCGGAACATGAGCAGTGTTAACCTTCATCAGTCATTAGATATGATGCATTTAGCAGATGCTTTTATCTAAAGCTTAGAAAAGCAGAAGTGCGACAGGGCCGATCAGCATTCGGGTTCATGATCACTTCTCATCTCACTAAATTATAGATTCCATATTGCAGTTTTGCTCTATATTTTGAAGCACTTCAGTTTAAGAAAACCAGACAATCAAGAACAGCCGAGCGAACAGGGAACGTTCTCATGAAGTTATGACTGAACAAACTTTCTTTAAGTAATGTTAATAGATTGTTAGATCAAAGTTACCTGGTCTTTAATCATGTTCTCAAAACAAAATCATTATTTATACATCGTCCATAGAATGTTTAATTTCTGAAACATTTTAGTTGGATGCGTGTCTAACGTTTTTTTTTAAAGTTGTTACTTGTTTCAGAACCTTAGAGAACATTCAAAATAGTATTTGGAACATATCTGTTAGCCTAACAGTGTTAGCTGAATATATAATTACCTATAAATATAAAATGTTGCTCCAGTTTAGAGTGCCATCTACATTTAACTGCTGGGTTATTTACAGTAACTGCTGGGTTATTTCACTGCTGGGTTATTTACAGTAACTGCTGGGTTATTTCACTGCTGGGTAATTTACAGTAACTGCTGGGTTATTTACAATAACTGCTGGGTTATTTAACTGCTGGGTTATTTACAGTAACTGCTGGGTTATTTACAGTAACTGCTGGGTTATTTCACTGCTGGGTTATTTAACTGCTGGAGTATTTAACTGATGGGTTATTTACAGTAACTGCTGGGTTATTTACAGTAACTGCTGGGTTATTTAACTACTGGGTTATTTAACTACTGGGTTATTTCACTGCTGGATTAATTCACTGCTGGGTTATTTACAGTAACTGATGGGTTATTTACAGTAACTGCTGAGTTATTTCACTGCTGGATTAATTCTCTGCTGGGTTATTTACAGTAACTGATGGGTTATTTAACTACTGGGTTATTTCACTGCTGGATTAATTCACTGCTGGGTTATTTACAGTAACTACTGGGTTATTTTACTGCTGGATTAATTCACTGCTGGGTTATTTACAGTAACTGATGGGTTATTTACAGTAACTACTGGGTTATTTTACTGCTGGATTAATTCACTGCTGGGTTATTTACAGTAACTGATGGGTTATTTACAGTAACTACTGGGTTATTTTTAGTGTCCTCTTTTTGTTGTTGTCATTTTACATAATTCTACAGGTCTTTAATCTGAAGGTGAGGATGGCCATCGCTTTCCTCTCCTTTATCTGACTGTAATAGCCAGTACGCCTCCGTTTCCTTCATCTCTGCAGTCGCTGTATAAATAGTCGATGTATGCAGGCGTGTAAATAGCGTGTTGTGCGCGTGGGCTGTGTGTGATTGTAGAGAGGGCACATCTGCCAAACTCCACGCGCACACACACACACACACACACACACACACACACACACACACACACACACACACACACACACACACACACACACACACACACACACACACAGATCAAACACATGTAGTGTTGCACACTGATGAGTCAGGAGCGTGGGCTGATCCTGATCCTCGGAGTCAGTCTTCGGATCAGGATTTCAGGATTCTGCTGTAAAAGCCCGTCCGGATCAGACGTGACGCAGATCTGACTAATTCTGACCCATATTACTGTAATGCTTCAATCAAAGAAAGAGTTTTCCTGTTCTCGGTTCACCTGCAGTGTTGAAGATTACACTGACTCACCAATCTACGGAAGACCGTTTCTGCCAGCATGCTTTGGCAAATCATAATCATGAGATGAAAAGTCAAATTTGTGACGTTAAAAAGTCAGAATTATGACAAATAGTTAAAATAAGGATGTTAAAAGTCATCATCTGACCTTTTTTAACAATTTTGTAATTATGATTTAGTGGCCTGGTTTCACAGACAGGGTTTAGATTAAGCCAGGATTAAGCCTTAGTTAAATTAGGGCATTTAAGCAGCTTTATAAACATGCCTTAGACATACACATTTCTGGAGTGAATCTTGAGTGTGAAACAGCAGGAGTATGTCATATACTTTATGGACTTTATGACTTTTATGTCATTATTTTGACTTTTATCTCATAATTGTCTTATTAAATAATGAAATTATGACATACTATGATCATTTCGAGCTCTGATTTCATAATTATGATTTAGTATGGCATAATTATGACAACATTTTAAAAGTATGACTTGGTGAGTCTTCATTTCGACATTTATCTCATAAGTCTTGTTATAATTTCAGCTTTTTCAAAATTGTTACTTTTTAAGTCATAATTAATATTTTTTTAATGATTAAGTAAAGTATGTCAAAATGTTGATACTTTGCATGATTTCAACTTTTTAATCTCATATTTATGATTTAGTATGTCAAATACTACAGCATGATATATTGTTCTGATCCAGCAGGCACATGTTCCGGGCCTCAGCGGCCTCGTATCTCTTGATATCTTGATCTCATAGCTCCGCTCTGGTTGTTATAGAAACACTCGTGTAAAGGACTGGAATCAGAAGAGGTTTTCTTAACCGAAGCGTGAAGGAGCCGGTGGGCAGATTGTGGGATGTGGTTTTTGAGTTGGGCATTATTAGATGTGTAAGGGCCCTGTCACACATACCTTGTTTGGTCCGGACTTTTAGTTTGATCCGAATTACCATGACAGGTGTCAAGTCAAGTCAAGTCACCTTTATTTATATAGCGCTTTTTACAATACAGATTGTATCAAAGCAGCTACACAGTGATAACATGAAAATACAAAAAAATAATTTCATCATCGTCCACCTTTAAGGCAGATCTATAATATTGTTGAATATTAAATGTCCCCAACTAAGCAAGCCAGAAGGCAAGGCAACAGCGGCAAGGAACCAAAACTCCATCAGGGACAGAATGGAGAAAAAAACCTTGGGAGAACCCAGGCCCAGTCGGGGGCCAGTTCTCCTCTGGCCAATGAGTGAACAGTGTATGAAGTTCAGAATGAATCAGAGTATTTGTCCAGTTCCGGTTGGGTGAAGTCGGAGTGGAGAGGAGGAGAGACTGGTTGACACTTAAGGACTGCATTGTCGTCGTGTCCTGGCGCTGGTCCTTCATCAGATCTGGATACGGCCTGGTTCCGGTGGACAGCGGTAAACCTCGGGATAGACAGAGAGACTAATATTAGCGTAGACGCCATCCTTCTTATGATGTACCAAGTACATCAGGATTTACGGGAAGTGTTCCCGGTCCCGGCTGTTCTAAACTATGCAGCCTAATTATATAAGTCTATAATGTGTTATGTGTATGCTAGGCTGAAGAGATGTGTCTTTAGTCTAGCTTTGAACTGACAGAGTGTGTCTGCTTCCCGGACAATGGTAGGAAGACTGTTCCAGAGTTTTGGTGCTAAATAGGAAAAGGATCTACCGCCAGCAGTCGATTCTGATATTCTAGGTATTATTAACTGGCCGGAGTTTTGAGATGGCAGTAGACGTGAAGGACTATAATGCGTTAAGAGCTCGCTCAAGTACTGCGGAGATAAACCATTTAGTGCTTTGTAAGTGATCAGCAATATTTTAAAATTTATACGATGTTTAATAGGCAGCCAATGCAGTGCTGACAGAACGGGGCTAATATGGTCATACTTCCTGGTTCTGGTAAGAACTCGAGGCTGCTGCGTTTTGAACTAGCTGTAGTTTGTTTATTAAGCGTGCAGGGCAACCACCCAGTAGAGCATTACAATAATCTAGCCTTGAGGTCATAAACGCATGAACTAATTGTTCTGCATTATTCATTGAGAGCATATGACGTAATTTAGATATATTTTTAAGATGGAAGAAAGCGGTTTTACAGATACTAGACACATGACTTTCAAATGAAAGATTGGTATCAAAGAACACACACACACACCCACACACCACACACACACACACACACACACACACACACCCAGGTTTCTAACCGACGACGAAGACTTAACAGAGCATCATCAAGTGTTAGACAGTATTCTAGGTTATTACGTGTGGAAGTTTTTTGTCCAATAATTAGAATCTCTGTTTTTTCTGAATTTAGTAGTAGGAAATTACTAGTCATCCAATTTTTTATATCCGCTATGCATTCCGTTAATTTTGTGAATTGGTAGGTTTCGTTAGGTTTTGAAGAAATATACAGCTGAGTATCGTCGGCATAACAGTGAAAGCTAATTCCATGTTTCCTAATGATATCTCCTAATGGTAGCATGTACAGAGTGAACAGCAGCGGTCCTAGTACTGAGCCTTGTGGTACGCCATACTGAACTTGTGATTGATAAGACATCTCTTCATTTACTGCTACAAACTGATAACGGTCAGATAAGTATGATTTAAACCATGCTAGTGCAATTCCACTAATGCCAACATAATGTTCGAGTCTATTTAAAAGGATGTTGTGGTCAATGGTGTCAAATGCAGCACTAAGATCCAGTAATACTAATAGAGAGATACAACCACGATCGGATGATAAGAGCAAATCATTTGTGACTCTAACGAGAGCTGTCTCGGTACTATGGTACGGTCTAAATCCGGACTGAAAATCCTCGCAGATATCATTTCTTTCAAGAAAGGAACACAGTTGTGAGGATACTGCTTTTTCTAATATTTTTGACAGAAATGGCAGATTAGAGATCGGCCTGTAATTGACTAGTTTTGTAGGATCAAGTTGCTGTTTTTTAACAAGCGGTTTAATCATAGCTAGCTTAAAGGTTTTTGGTACGTATCCTAGAGACAAAGATGAATTAATGATATTAAGAAGAGGATCTATGACATCTGGAAGCTTCTCTTTCAGCAGCTTAGTCGGTATAGGGTCGAACATACACGTTGTCGATTTAGATGATTTGACGAGTTTGCAAAATTCTTCCTCTCCTATAGCAATGAATGAATCAAATTTTCCCTCAGAGAGACTACAACGCAATTCCTGATGCGATACTGTATTAGACGGTTGCATAGTTATAATTTTGTCCCTGATATTATCGATCTTATAAGTGAAGAAGTTCATAAAGTCATTACTGCTGTGTTGCTTGGAAACTTCTGGGCTTGAAGCTTTCTTTTTCGTTAGTTTAGCCACTGTTTCAAATAAATACCTAGGATTATGTTTATTTTCTTCTAATAGGGTTGAAAAATAAGCAGATCTAGCAGCTTTTAAAGCCTCTCTGTAAGCAATCGAGCTCTCCTTCCATGAAATCCGAAACACCTCTAGTTTTGTTTTCTTCCAGTTGCGCTCCATTTTTTCTGGCTGCTCTCTTAAGGGCCTGAGTGTGTGTGTGTGTGTGTGTGTGTGTGTGTGTGTGTGTGTGTGTGTGTGTGTGTGTGTGAGTGTGCTCGTTGTGCCACGGCGCTGGACTATGTTCTTTAATCTTCTTTAAGCGCAGCGGGGCAACTGTGTCTAAAGTGCTGGAAAAGAGAGAGTTAAAAGTTTCTGTTGCAATATCAAGTTCTTCTAAGCTATCCGGGATGCTGAGATGATGAAACTGATTAGGAAGATTATTGATAAAGGAATCTTTAGTGGCAGAAGTGATCGGTCTAACATATTTATAACACGGAGTCGGCTTTGCAGCCTTGGCTAAATGTAATTTACACGAGACTAGATAGTGATCTGAGATGTCATCGCTCTGCTGCAGTATTTCAACGGCATCAACATCTATTCCATGTGATAGTATTAGATCTAGAGTATGATTACGGCAATGAGTCGGTCCTGACACATGTTGTCTAATTCCAATTGAGTTTACAATGTCTTTAAATGCCAATCCCAATGCATCTTTTTCATTATCTATGTGTATATTAAAGTCACCAACAATTAGTACTTTATCTGCAGCCAATACTAATTCTGATAGAAAGTCCGCACATTCTTTGATAAAGTCTGTATGGTGCCCTGGTGGCCTATATACAGTAGCCAGCAGAATTTTCAAACGTGATTTATCGTTTACACTATATATTTTTACATTAAGCACCAACACTTCAAAAGAATTATATTTACAACTAGATTTCTTAGTGGTTTTGAAAATATTACTATAAATTACAGCAACACCTCCTCCTTTGCGTTTCAGACGAGGTTCATGTTTATAACCGTAATCTTGTGGGGTGGACTCATTTAAAGCAATGTAATCGTTTGGTTTTAGCCAGGTTTCTGTTAAACACAGCACATCTAGGTTATAATCTGTAATCATATCATTAACTATTAGCGCTTTTGAAGTAAGAGATCGAATATTCAGCAACCCAAGCTTTATCATTTGCTCATCTGTATTATATCTGTTTTTTATTTGTTCAACATCAATTACATTTTTAACCTTAGATGGGTTTGAACGTTTTTTGGATTTCCAAGTTCGGGGAACAGACACAGTCTCTATATGATGATATCTAGGTGAAAGAGTCTCTATGTGATGGGATTTATCTGACCTTGGTGACGTGAGGCCGCTAGCAGACGGTCGGTTAAGCGAGTCTGTCTGCTTCCTGACCTGAGCCCCAGATTGTCATGTTTTATCTCTAAGACTATGAGCCAAATTACTAGAGAGAAGAGCAGCACCATCCCAGGAGGGATGAATACCATCTCTTTTCAACAGGTCAGGTTTGCCCCAAAAACTTTTCCAATTGTCTATGAATTCTATATTATTCTGCGGACACCACCCAGACAGCCAGCCATTGAGTGAACACAATCTACTAACTATCTCATCACTCCGGCGAACAGGAAGGGGGCCAGAGCAAATTACAGTGCTTGACATCGTACTTGCAAGTTCACACACCTCTTTAATATTAATTTTGGTGATCTCCGACTGGCGGAGTCGAACATCATTAGTGCCGACGTGAATAATAATCTTAGAGAATTTACGTTTAGCATTAGCCAGCACTTTTAAATTTGCTTTGATGTCAGGCGCTCTGGCTCCCGGCAAACATGTGACTATGGTGGCTGGTGTCTCTATTTTCACGTTCCGTGTAATAGAATCGCCAATAACTAGGGCACAATCAGAATAATTCTCAGTGGGTGTTTCACTGAGCGGGGCAAATCGATTTGTTATCGGAACGGAAAAGTGGTTTTTTGATCCGCGACTAGAGCGATCTCTCACTGTCACCCATCTGCCCTGCTGCACGGGCTCTACTTCAGCCGGAACCGACTCATGTAAAGAGTTCACTAGGCTAGGCGCATCCAAAATAGTATCTAAAGCTCTAGCACTCTTCTTACTATTCTCGATTAAAGTTTGGATGCGTGTCTCTAGTTCTGAAATCTTCTCTGTCAGCCTGACTGTCTCCTTGCATTTATCACATATAAATCCTATATTGCCGACAGAGAAGGCTATGGTAAACATGTGACATGAAGTGCAGGTGACAATGACAGGAGAAGACATTACTCACCGTGTTTGTTGACTGATTCTTACTCACCTGGGCTTTTATGAACTCAAAGGCACGGGCGCGCGAGAGAAAAATAAATAACTGAGCGCACGGGTGGTGCGTTAAAAGGCTAGCGAGTTAGCGTGTTGTGCTGACAATAACAGAAGCTAGCAATGTCAGGTTAATCTGAGGTGTTGGGTAAGCTGTATTTAGTAGTATAAACAACTAGAAACGATAATAAATGATGGTTCAAATCAAAACAGAAAGAAATACGAAGCTAATACGAGGCTTAGACGCAGCAAACAAACTCACAGCAGCAGCAGCAGTCACAGCGAGGCAGACAGGAGCAATCGATCAAGCAGGAAGTCAGAGATGTGTCAGCAAGTCAGCAAGTGCTGGTGTGAATCCTCCCCGGTTCCCGGTCCCGACCACACAGACCGACAAGAGTCTCGGTCGGAATAAAAAAATTAACATTAACATGCGATCACTGTGATCCGGATCATAAGCCAATCAGGACACGGTGCGTTCACACCTGTCCACATCAAGTGGCTTCTGTATCTGGATATCAGATCGGATCTCACATTCCCGCGGAAAAACAAATACTATGGATGTCTACGGACGGCTCCGGTGCAGAGTCGACCTGAAGAGGCGGGTTTACTTTTAAAACAGTGTTCAGTCGGCGGACACTTTACAGATCTGGCAAAATAAGGAGAATGAAGAGCTGCAAGTGCTGGTGATGTGGCCGTAACGGAGACGTGTCCGAGAACGCTGCCGCGATCTTTAAAGAAAATTAATGGTTCTGCAACTTTCGGGTGCGAACTGTGAAGGCTAACATTTCAGTAGGTGTGTGTGTGTGTGTGTGTGTGCGTGTGTGTGTGTGTGTGTGTGCGTGTGTGTGTGTGTGTGTTTGTGTGTGTGTGTGTGTGTGTGTGTGAGACATCCACCTGTTAATGCGGACAAGACGGCTGGATTGCGTTTACATTACACTGAGATCCAATCACAATGCGTTCTCGACTCCCTCTGGACCTGGACACACTGATCGATAACATTCCCACCAGAAGCGCGTTTACACTCGTCTTTTCAATGTGTGTGTGGACAACATCCGGATACAGGGCGCATGTTAATGCCAAGTGTAAACGCAGCCTTCTTCTCCCCCCCCCCCCTCTCCCCCACCCTCTCTCTCTCCCCCCCCCCCCCCCCCCCTCTCTCTCTCTCTCTCTCCCCCCTCTCTCTCTCTTCATCTCTCTCTCTCTCTCTCTCCCCCTCTCTCTCTTCATCTCTCTCTCTCTCTCTCTCTCTCTCTCTCTCTCTTCATCTCTCTCTCTCTCTCTCTCCCCCCTCTCTCTCTCTTCATCTCTCTCTCTCTCTCTCTCCCCCCTCTCTCTCTCTCTCTCTCTCTCTCTCTCTCTCTCTCTCTCTCTCTCTCTCTCTCTCTCTCTCTCTCTCTCTCTCTCTCTCTCCCCGAGGGCTTGGATGTGTGTGATATGTGTGTATTAACTCCACTTTGCGCAGTCGAGCCTCAGAGGGCACAGCCAAATAAAGACATTCATTAACAGCCAGCTTTGCTAATCTTATTCTATCTAATATGATGTATTATTGTAATTCCATCGCTCCTCTCCGGGGAGTTTAGAAATCAGAAATACTCTT
>NC_136883.1:858282-875177 GCF_949152265.1 Phoxinus phoxinus
TTTGTATTAATGTCTGTTTATTTATTTATTTTACATAATAGATTTTTTTTGTGACTTGCTATTTTTCAAAAACCTTTTTGTGAGATTTGCCTTGACTAAGTACGAATTACAATTATTTTCACAGAGCCATTATGTCCGCAAGGAGGAGGAGAAAGAAGCCTATAGACGATGCAAAGACATACATTCTGTCTTGCACTGACAAGGATGGGTTTATGCCGAGATTCATTGACACTTACAAAGGTAAGTTGCTGAAGATTTGTTATTTTTTTTGCCTTTGTCAAAGACAGACAGTGATCGAAGTGAGTGTGATACTTTACAGCCCAGGCAAGATTGTCAGAGTGCTTTGTCAGAATATTCTACTGAAGTGTCCAGAGAAGTAGAGCCTATTGCTGTGGTAGACTAGCTGCAGTTTAGAGTTTAAGGCAAATTTTCATCTTGATTGATCCCAAATAAGTGACATGGAAAGGAAAGGGCGAAGTTAATAGGGATAAAACATCTGCATTATAAAACATTAAAAGTAGATGTCGTCATTCACATGTATGAATTTCAGTTCTTTTCTTGTTGTTTCCCTTGGCCTGTTGGGTCTTATTTTTCATTTACTGAGCTCCTAAGGTTTTTGAAAAGCATTCGTTTTGATTTTTAAAATGATGCAGGAACCATGAAGTAGCACTTTCTTCTTCTCTGTTTCTGCTTCAGCATACAGTTTTTTCCTCACAGTCTCTGGGTGTCAAACCCCAATTATTACAAATTTGTAATTAATAAAGTTATTGCACTTGAGAATCCGAATTTCAATGCACCTTTCGTTCACTGCAACTTAAAGTCCCACTCCGATCATCTTTTGAGCTATTTTAAAGTGTTCTCAGTGGTCTTTAAATTATGATTATGCAGTTTTTAGCCCAAATCAAAAACATGTGCTCTTTTCCAGGACTTTGCTTCTGCAGAGCGGCAGTAGCTCATTAGCAATTCGCCTCTGCGTTGTGGGCGGAGCCAGCGCTGCGGTAAATTATGAAAGCTAATACCAATATCTCTCTTCTTAGCACTGCAACCCACTAAAGCACACAGGTGTTGATCCTCCATCGTCTTCTCTACTCCTCAGAACCTGAGTGGAGTGGGGCAGGAGCTTGTGGCCCCCCCCAGAGTTATTACATCACAACTCCAGTCTGTTTTAGGCTGCCTTATAGTGACTGCCATTGGTTCACAGCCATTTGAATGCAGAAATACTCAAAAATGCAATTTTGGGCTTAATTTTCTAAAGATATGTCCTCTAGCTTTAGAAAAATGCCACAAGAACATGTTAACAACACGAAAAACATGATTTTCATCGGAGTGGGTCTTTAAAACTCATTTGCACAATACATTATTTAACCAGTCTCTCTATTTGTTGTATATACGTTTATTATATTGCTTTTCTGTGTCCTATATTTATTTTGTAAATCAGGATTACTTTCTGTTTTTTATATTGCTATTTAATATTTAGTTTCATGCCTTGCTGCGGCTACAATGTAATTTTCCAGTTTTGGATCAATATAGTACATCTGTCTGTCTGTCTATGTCAAAAGTCTGAGTTGCATGATGTTCTTACGCTTCACTGGTGTTACCTGCACTAAATGGTACACGGCACTCTCAGTTTAAAGGAGTCATAACCTAGTATTACCTTGGATACCCACGCTCTATTATAGTCTTTCAGGCTCTTCTAAAAAAATTAACACAGAGCTCCTCTGACCCTTATTTCTGAAGGCATTATTGTCTCGCGAGATCTGATGCGATATTTTGGCTGTCGTGGACGGTCATTTTAATAATGCAAATGAGGGGCGCGTTGATTGGTGGCAGGAAAGAGGGGGGTTGACACCGCAGGTAACTTCAGCATATCATTCCAAAATGACATCATGGCGCAAGTTGTGAATGAACCCGACCTGGCCGCAACCTACGGGATTCAACCGTAAATGCACGAGCCAGACTCTGAACCTGAGCTGGAAAGGCAAGATGTAGAGTCGATGGAAGTGAGATCAACGTTTGCTATCATGTGGTGTTTTTGCCTTGTTTCACGTTGTGGTTTTTTAGACATTCAAATTTGTGAACGATTCCGGCGTAAAATGATTAGCACAGACACAGACACCTAACGTTAAGCCAGTGGGAAGGGTTGTAGGAACCGCGTCATTAAAAATTAATTTAATCCACTGGTCCCTGACAGCTTGGTCCGTTCTTGGGAGAGAAAACACATTTAAGTTACATGTTGATTCTGGCAGTCAACAACAGAGCAACTCACGTGTGCGTAACTACGTTTCTGCATCTTTCGCGACTAAATATGAGGGGGAGAGGGCGGGCTTCCTGCAGCATAGGTCTGCGGTGTCCATATATGGTGTATCCAGAAATTAAAATCTCGTGTTTGAGTGCGCGTGCACGTGGGCTGGTTTACGAACCCTGGGGTAAACGAACGCTTCACTTTTAAATATCAGGTTCCCGGCCAGTGTATAATCGTTAGGCAATCATAACATACATTGATTCTCGTGGAAAAGTGAAAATTACAGGTAATGACTCCTTTAAGGGAACCGAACAGAGCATAGACAGGACCTCAGTAATGCATTAATGTGGGTGGGTCTGCATCAAAAACATTTTTTGGCCACATAAAGTCTGATCAAAAAAGCACTTTACCTGTAGAGTGTGTATCACAACTGGGAGAGTGTTGAGCATTGTCTGCAGGTAATACACTGACTAGACGCAAGAACCTCAACCTCACTTTGAAAATACTGTAGTATCTCTTTTTGAGTCCCAGAATGAAATGTTTAATTATTATATATTATTGTAGGAAGAGGAGTGTTTGCCGCACACCCCATTGAACCCGGGGACTTCGTGTTGGAGTACAGGGGTAAACTCCTCACACAGGAGGAATGCAAGTCAAGAAAATACTCCGAGATTGAAAGCACATTTCTCTTTGACTTTCAGTGGCAGAATCATCACTTATGGTAAACATTGAAAGATGGATGTTTTGTATTGATTTAGAGAAATTATGAGTTAACCCTGAAACAAGGGTTTAATACTTGATGAATGAATGAAGCACAAATACTCTTAAATTCTTTTGAAAATAACTCTTTCAATAAAACTTTTAAAAGAATGTAAAACTATTACCATTTTTCTGATACTTTTCAGCCTGGATGCATCGGAAGAAGATCGATCTCTCGGAAGATTGGTCAATGACAACCAGAAAAATCCAAATTGCGTTATGAAAAAAATCATAGTTGACAACAAACCCCATTTGTGCCTTTTTTCTCTGAAGAAAATAGAAATAGGAGATGAAATTGATTATAACTATGGTGATTCAAAATGGCCTTGGCGCAGTAAGGTGAGTTGGTTAGATGAAGTATAGAGATTTCTTTATTTGAATTTTTTGTTGCAAAAGCAAATTTTGTATTTCTCCAATATTAAACATGTTTCTAATATTACTCTTGACTGTCTATGGAAATGCATTTAATCTTTGATCTGTGATGTGTGTTAAAATGAGTTCTTCTTTATCTGCAATCCAGTTGAAAAAAACCCAAGCTCCAGCCGCAGCAGTAGAGAATGAGACCAGCCCTGTTCCTCAGACGCTAAATGATGGACCAAACCCAGATCAGACCTGCACACAGGTAAAAGTACATTCAAACGCATTCATCTATGCTGACATGTGGTTGTGTTCTATTACTAAAGTGGACCAATGCTTATGTGGCTTTATATTGGCTGTTAAAGGCCAGGTAATGTCACACACACCGGCATGTTTCCAGTCATGTTCTTATGGGGTCCTTCCATCTTCCAAGTACATTTGTTTCTCTAGTCTCTCCTTTACACACTCATGTGTCTGTAGTCTGACCCATGTGGGGCCCTTCCGTCTAGTTCTTACTGTAATTGTTTTTAATGCACTATGGCAACACCTGACATGACCTCAACTGTGATTTTCACATTCGTAATTGTATACTGTATCTGAGCCGTTCGTTGTTTTAAAGCAATATTTTGATTTGATCCACTGCAAACTCCTGGAATAGACGTGAGCTGCTTTTTAGTCCATGCTCTCAGTTGAAGTTCAGTGCTGTTTCACCATTAGATGACCTTATTAGCCTGTGAATGTCTCTTCAGACAGTTTTGAGACTCTTCTTGTCTGTCTATTTCAGGTGAAAGGCCTTCAGACTCCTGCCACAGCAGTAGAGAATGAGACCAGCCCTGTTCCTCAGACGCTAAATGATGGACCAAACCCAGATCAGACCTGCACACAGGTAAAAGTACATTCAAACGCATTCATCTATGCTGACATGTGGTGGTGTTCTATTACTAAAGTGGACCAATGCCTATGTGGCTTTATATTGGCTGTTAAAGGCCAGGTAATGTCACACACACCGGCATGTTTCCAGTCATGTTCTTATGGGGTCCTTCCATCTTCCAAGTACATTTGTTTCTCTAGTCTCTCCTTTACACACTCATGTGTCTGTAGTCTGACCCATGTGGGGCCCTTCCGTCTAGTTCTTACTGTAATTGTTTTTAATGCACTATGGCAACACCTGACATGACCTCAACTGTGATTTTCACATTCGTAATTGTATACTGTATCTGAGCCGTTCGATGTTTTAAAGCAATATATTGATTTGATCCACTGCAAACTCCTGGAATAGACGTGAGCTGCTTTTTAGTCCATGCTCTCAGTTGAAGTTCAGTGCTGTTTCACCATTAGATGACCTTATTGGCCTGTGAATGTCTCTTCAGACAGTTCTGAGACTCTTCTTGTCTGTCTATTTCAGGTGAAAGGCCTTCAGACTCCTGCCACAGCAGTAGAGAATGAGACCAGCCCTGTTCCTCAGACGCTAAATGATGGACCAAACCCAGATCAGACCTGCACACAGGTAAAAGTACATTCAAACGCATTCATCTATGCTGACATGTGGTTGTGTTCTATTACTAAAGTGGACCAATGCCTATGTGGCTTTATATTGGCTGTTAAAGGCCAGGTAATGTCACACACACCGGCATGTTTCCAGTCATGTTCTTATGGGGTCCTTCCATCTTCCAAGTACATTTGTTTCTCTAGTCTCTCCTTTACACACTCATGTGTCTGTAGTCTGGCCCATGTGGGGCCCTTCCGTCTAGTTCTTACTGTAATTGTTTTTAATGCACTATGGCAACACCTGACATGACCTCAACTGTGATTTTCACATTCGTAATTGTATACTGTATCTGAGCCGTTCGATGTTTTAAAGCAATATATTGATTTGATCCACTGCAAACTCCTGGAATAGACGTGAGCTGCTTTTTAGTCCATGCTCTCAGTTGAAGTTCAGTGCTGTTTCACCATTAGATGACCTTATTAGCCTGTGAATGTCTCTTCAGACAGTTCTGAGACTCTTCTTGTCTGTCTATTTCAGGTGAAAGGCCTTCAGACTCCTGCCACAGCAGTAGAGAATGAGACCAGCCCTGTTCCTCAGACGCTAAATGATGGACCAAACCCAGATCAGACCTGCACACAGGTAAAAGTACATTCAAACGCATTCATCTATGCTGACATGTGGTGGTGTTCTATTACTAAAGTGGACCAATGCCTATGTGGCTTTATATTGGCTGTTAAAGGCCAGGTAATGTCACACACACCGGCATGTTTCCAGTCATGTTCTTATGGGGTCCTTCCATCTTCCAAGTACATTTGTTTCTCTAGTCTCTCCTTTACACACTCATGTGTCTGTAGTCTGACCCATGTGGGGCCCTTCCGTCTAGTTCTTACTGTAATTGTTTTTAATGCACTATGGCAACACCTGACATGACCTCAACTGTGATTTTCACATTCGTAATTGTATACTGTATCTGAGCCGTTCGATGTTTTAAAGCAATATATTGATTTGATCCACTGCAAACTCCTGGAATAGACGTGAGCTGCTTTTTAGTCCATGCTCTCAGTTGAAGTTCAGTGCTGTTTCACCATTAGATGACCTTATTAGCCTGTGAATGTCTCTTCAGACAGTTCTGAGACTCTTCTTGTCTGTCTATTTCAGGTGAAAGGCCTTCAGACTCCTGCCACAGCAGTAGAGAATGAGACCAGCCCTGTTCCTCAGACGCTAAATGATGGACCAAACCCAGATCAGACCTGCACACAGGTAAAAGTACATTCAAACGCATTCATCTATGCTGACATTTGGTGGTGTTCTATTAATAAAGTGGACCAATGCCTATGTGGCTTTATATTGGCTGTTAAAGGCCAGGTAATGTCACACACACCGGCATGTTTCCAGTCATGTTCTTATGGGGTCCTTCCATCTTCCAAGTACATTTGTTTCTCTAGTCTCTCCTTTACACACTCATGTGTCTGTAGTCTGGCCCATGTGGGGCCCTTCCGTCTAGTTCTTACTGTAATTGTTTTTAATGCACTATGGCAACACCTGACATGACCTCAACTGTGATTTTCACATTCGTAATTGTATACTGTATCTGAGCCGTTCGATGTTTTAAAGCAATATATTGATTTGATCCACTGCAAACTCCTGGAATAGACGTGAGCTGCTTTTTAGTCCATGCTCTCAGTTGAAGTTCAGTGCTGTTTCACCATTAGATGACCTTATTAGCCTGTGAATGTCTCTTCAGACAGTTCTGAGACTCTTCTTGTCTGTCTATTTCAGGTGAAAGGCCTTCAGACTCCTGCCACAGCAGTAGAGAATGAGACCAGCCCTGTTCCTCAGACGCTAAATGATGGACCAAACCCAGATCAGACCTGCACACAGGTAAAAGTACATTCAAACGCATTCATCTATGCTGACATGTGGTTGTGTTCTATTACTAAAGTGGACCAATGCCTATGTGGCTTTATATTGGCTGTTAAAGGCCAGGTAATGTCACACACACCGGCATGTTTCCAGTCATGTTCTTATGGGGTCCTTCCATCTTCCAAGTACATTTGTTTCTCTAGTCTCTCCTTTACACACTCATGTGTCTGTAGTCTGACCCATGTGGGGCCCTT
Organism: Phoxinus phoxinus; assembly: GCF_949152265.1. Lineage (NCBI taxonomy): Eukaryota > Metazoa > Chordata > Actinopteri > Cypriniformes > Leuciscidae > Phoxinus > Phoxinus phoxinus. The sequence goes on from NC_136883.1 coordinate 865,247, forward strand.
CCGTCTAGTTCTTACTGTAATTGTTTTTAATGCACTATGGCAACACCTGACATGACCTCAACTGTGATTTTCACATTCGTAATTGTATACTGTATCTGAGCCGTTCGATGTTTTAAAGCAATATTTTGATTTGATCCACTGCAAACTCCTGGAATAGACGTGAGCTGCTTTTTAGTCCATGCTCTCAGTTGAAGTTCAGTGCTGTTTCACCATTAGATGACCTTATTAGTTCCTGTTCGATGTTTTAAAGCATCTTTTTGATTTGAATTTTGATTTTAAATATTTTAATTTGATGCACTGAAAACCCCTGTAATGGTCAATTGGACCATGGACCAATGCTCATGGGGCTTTAAAGTAGTCAGGTGACCTTATTGGGTTGTAAAGGCCAGGTAATGTAACACACACTGGCATTTTTCCAGTGCCATTCTTGTGGGGCACCTTTTAATGCATTATGGTAACATCTGTGGAGAAAAAAGAAGAAAATCTGCATACTGGGTTAAAGCTCACAGTTACCTTTTTTATTGACTAAAAAACAAACGTTTCGATCCAAATGGTCTTCCTCAGGCAACTATATGATAGTATTGTAATACTATAGTATAGCTGTACACTGATTTTAACATTTATAATTGTACACTGTCTAAAAGGGCTGATGTTCACATTTCTGGATTTAGATTTTTAGTCAGACCATGCCATGTTTCTTTGGCCAAACTTTCTAATTCCATACTTACTGAATTTTTGTTTATTTTTAGGTATTTACTGTCCAAGGATTTTCACTGGTTGATTATCCAGATAGTGATGAAACTGATGAGGATGGTATGGAAAACGAACCTCCCACCCCACACCTGGATGTTATTATAGGGCAGAATGATATTGGCCCAGATGTTTCAGATCATTTGTACGAATCAGATGAAACTGTTGTGAAAGAAACTTGTGATGAGGCTTCTCCAAGCAACCATTCCAACAATCAATCGGATGATGAACTTGTTCCACCACTGAGACGCACAAAAAGCATTCTGGTAAGCCCCAAAACACATTTTAACAATATAATTAACTTGTTTATGTGATCAATTTTGTGCCACTAGTAAGCGAATTTGAATTATTTTATATTTGAATGGGAATCATTCACTTTGAACCTGAATCGATTGTTTTGAACAATTGCTTTTAAAATCTGAATCTAAATGGACTCATTTGAAATTGAATCTATTGGATTGGCATAAACACCTTTAGGAGTGATGTCCAGTGATCAGCGCTCAGGTGTGTTCTTAAAAAAAAAAAAAAAAAAGATACAACGTGCCCAGTGGTGTAGGCTACTGGTCAGCCAGCATACCGGGACAAACCCCGGTAGGCCGACGCTATCACTCCCGGACGCCGCAGCCGGTCTCTGTTGCCAAAATCCGGTCGCGTCCTCCTCCTCGCCTGGTGCATTAATTATCAATTAAATAGAGATCACCAACAATCAATCAGTAATCATTTATTAGAGAGCTCAACTCTTCTTTTCTGACTGATTGCTGATTTTTAATTGATAGGGAGACAATTGTGAGGTGAGGAAGACGCTTCGGAAAATTTACTAATCTCTCCCTCTCTCTTGAGTAGTTCCATGTCTACAGGAATGACACCATATCATTATGATGAATCATTTGCTGTGAAGTCATTCAATTTAACAATCAAATGCATGAAAACTGAAACGTTACTCTTTTTTTAATAATTTTGTCAACGTTTACTCCACCTGAAAGGCAGTTTGGACATGGGCCTCAGCAGGTGGATGGAGGGGTAATATTGGTCAATAATTTTCATAGGTGTCTAGCTCACCTGACAACCTCTGAATGGTCTCCCTATCAATTAAAAATACAGCAAAATATCTCCATGTCTCCCTTTTTGCAGATGGACAGAGTACGAGATTTTACCCACAGTCTCTATGATTCAAGTAGCGACGGCGCAGAGGAGACTCCTTTTTTTAAGCCTGAAAGGGATTCAAAGAAGCTGAGAAGAAGGTCTTGCCGTCCCGTAAGTCTTGGGGGGGGGGGGACAAATGTCTGTTGCTCTTGCTAGTGAGTCTGATGGGGATTCTTCTAATTTGTAAATTTACTTGTACTGAAAATGGTCCATACACATTTTTCTTAATTTAATATCCTGAGCCTGTTCAATCAGTATACTCAGGTTTTTTATATTTAATGTTGCAAAAATAGTTATTAACAGATGTGTGTTTGTTTTTAAAGATTCAGATGAATCTCTTTGAATCGGATGACTCAAACTTAGGTAGCGAAGAGGAGTATATTCCAAATCCCAAGGATGAAAGCACAGAAAGTGATAGCAGTATGGAATTAACCCTGGAAAAGGAAAAAAAGAACAAAGGTGCATCATCCAGTCAGAGCAAGTTTAAGCCCAGAGAGAGAAGAAGTAGATCCTCCCGAGAGAGTGGAAGCGAGTCCTCCAGACAGAGCAAGTCTAAGCCCAGGGAGAGTGGAAGTAGATCCTCCAGAGAGAGTGGAAGCGAGTCCTCCAGTCAGAGCAAGTCTAAGCCCAGGGAGAGTGGAAGTAGATCCTCCCGAGAGAGTGGAAGCGTGTCCTCCAGACAGAGCAAGTCTAAGCCCAGGGAGAGTGGAAGTAGATCCTCCCGAGAGAGTGGAAGCGTGTCCTCCAGACAGAGCAAGTCTAAGCCCAGGGAGAGTGGAAGTAGATCCTCCCGAGAGAGTGGAAGCGTGTCCTCCACACAGAGCAAGTCTAAGCCCAGGGAGAGTGGAAGTAGATCCTCCCGAGAGAGTGGAAGCAAGTCCTCCAGACAGAGCAAGTCTAAGCCCAGGGAAAGTGGAAGTAGATCCTCCCGAGAGAGTGGAAGCGAGTCCTCCAGACAGAGCAAGTCTAAGCCCAGGGAGAGTGGAAGTAGATCCTCCCGAGAGAGTGGAAGCAAGTCCTCCAGACAGAGCAAGTCTAAGCCCAGGGAAAGTGGAAGTGAATCCTCTAGTCATAGCCAATTTGACTTTAGCCAGAGAAGACTTTTGGAAAGATGTCATGATCCCACACAAAGATTTCCAAATAGCAGAGTTGATGGGAATGAAAAGGAAATAGCAACATATTCTGAAAACGATGTTTCAGTGCCCCTGGAAGAAGAGCAGTATATCATTGTCAGTCCAACTTTAAAGAAAGATGATGGATCCAGAAGCTATAACAAGAAACATTTCTGCTTTTATTGCAGGAAGTTTGTCCAGAAAATGTCAAGACACTTGTGGCGTAAACACCAAGATCAATTGGATGTTGCGAAAGCATTCAGTTTTCCAAAAAACTCAAAGGAAAGAAAACTACAATTGGACTACATACGAAATAAGGGAAACTTCGAGCACAACAGTCATGTTTTGGAAACACAAAAAGGAAAACTAATCCCATGTAAACAACCGGGGAAAAAATCAGATGGACATAAATTTGCACATTGCATTCACTGCTATGGGTTGTTCTCAAGAAGAGCGATGTGGCGGCATTTCAAGGTCTGCAGCTTCAAACCCAAAAGTACTAAACCAGGTAAAAATAGAGTTCAGGCATTGTGTGCTTTCGCTGAACCTTCTCCATCGGAATATACAGACGCGTATTGGAAGTTCTTGAGTGTAATGATTCAGGACAAGATTGCAGTTGCAATTAAAGGAGACAACTGCATCCTCAATTATGGGTTCAGGTTGTTCAAAAAGAATGAGAAGATAGTTAGTCAACACCAGTATATACGCCAAAAACTGAGAGAACTTGGCAGGCTTTTATTGGAAGCTAAAAAAATCATGCATGTGAAGACCATTCAAGAACTCATCAAACCTGAACAGTACTCCCAGGTTGTCAGAGCTGCAAAGAACCTATCTGGATTCAGTGAGGAAACTGGCATATACCAATGTCCCTCTCTTGCACGCAAGGTAGGACACAGCCTGCATTCGTTGGCTATGTTTATCAAGTCCGAAGGACTGAAAAAGAAAGATAAAGAAACCATTAAAGATGCTGAGGAGTTCGCACAGTTGTATTTAGAGAGTTGGAGGTTTGATATTGCAGGCCAGGCATTAACCCAGCTTAACCGGGCCAAATGGAATGCACCGCAACTTTTACCTCTTACACAAGATATCCAAAGGCTACATTGCTATCTAGAAGAAAAACAGCAGCAACATCTCAAAGATTTAAAAGAACATCGTTCATCCACAAATTGGAAGGAACTTGCAAAAGTAACGCTGACTCAAGTTATGCTTTTTAATCGGCGGAGAGCAGGTGAAGTGTCCCGAATGCGCCTGTCTGCATACTTATCGAAGGACACATCAGAGGAACAAGGAGATGTAAATTTGGCCCTCACAGCGCTTGAGCAGAAGCTCTGCAGGCATTTTGTGCGAATAGCAATTGTTGGAAAAAGAGGAAGGAAGGTTCCTGTTCTTCTAACCCCATTAATGAGACAATCACTTGATGCTCTTACTGAGAGCAGAGAAGAATGTGGGGTGCTGAAGGACAATGAATATCTGTTTGCATTGCCAAAATCTGCCCATTACCTCAGGGCTTGTGACTGCATGAGGCAATTTGTCAGTGAATGTGCTGACATAAAAAATCCTCAAGCGCTAACATCAATTCAACTGAGGAAACATATTGCTACCCTGTCTACTGTATTGAACCTCAAAACCACTGAACTCGACCAGTTGGCAGACTTCCTTGGTCATAATATCGCTGTTCACAGGAAACACTACAGGCTTCCAGAAAGCACCCTCCAATTAGCCAAAGTAAGTAAAGTCCTCCTGGCAATGGAACAAGGACGCCTAGGAGATTACAAAGGAAAGAGCCTCGATGAAATACAAGTCGATGTGAATGGTAATTAACTTTATATTCTTGAAGACACACTCATTTGAGAGATAATACTACTGTTGTATACTCTTGCAGATTGCCCATAGTTTCAGCTTTCCAAACTAAATTTTTTATCAATTATCATTTTAGAGACCATTGACATGGAGGGACCTTTAGCAGAGGACATTGAAGGTATGTGTATACCATGTTCCTAAATTGATTCTAAATGATCCATTTTAGATATTATGTGTATTGTATTCTTAAGTTATTTCCCTCTCCAGATATCAGTATGCTAGGAGATGATGGGACAGACGATGAGGTCAGCATGTCATCCACGGAAGAATGTACCTCCACATCACAAAGTCAAAACCAGGGAGTGTCTGCAACCGGTGAGCTTGAACGCAATTCTTACCTTTCGTGCATTTCACACAGCACGTGGCAAAAATGTTAACATCAACAACTCCACCTCCCTCCTTTGTCCCACCCACCTCTTTCTCCTGCAACTCTGTCAGGAGACCTGTCTGATGCAGAGGCTGCACAATCAGTCAAACACAACCCCAGTTTTAAAACTGAGCACTGCGTCAGTACTGCCTGAAATTACAAGTACCATTAACTTTGAGGTTAGCGTGAACCCACCTATTGCTTATAGGTTGCTCTAATCTCTCGGCACAGACTTCATACAGGGATTGCACAGCTACTCCAACACGTCCCTGTCACTACAGAACATCTGGAATGTGCGCGATAAGGTGATGCAGGACAATTCCCTGAGCACATTATCCAAGTCTGCTTCATAGCCGCAAACAGACTCCACGGTTGTCCGCATTGCTGAGCAGTGACCGCACTTGCACTGCAAAGGGTTGCCGACCCTTTTCTCACTGTCATCTCCGTCCGGAGCCGCTGCAGCTCCCTCAACTTCCGCAAAAACGGGCCTCTCAACCCTCCTCCTCATCACTGGCTCAAACGCATATGCCATCGGGTTAGATGACATCAAATAAACTCGTACAGCCTTGTCGTCTTGACATGTTTCCTCCTCGTCTGTGTACTCATACTCAACTCGCTGTAACTGTGTACTCGTCTCGCTGTAACTGTGTACTCGTCTCGCTGTAACTGTGTACTCGTACACAGTTGAAGAGGAAAAATGTTTGAGTAGACGTGCAATCCCTGCGTGAAGTCAACCTATAAACAGTAGGTGAGGGCACACTAACCTAAACGTTAATGCTACTTGTAATGTCAGTAACAACAGTTGCTTTCTGTCTGATGAAATCAGTTCATCTTATATTGTCCAACATACAATCTTTTCGGCACACAGCTACTTCAGCACTAGTGGACTGCGTGGGACGGTCTGTCGTCCGTACACTATATGAGGAAATATACTGCTTGAGTGCCACTATCCTTTAGGTCTTAGATGTTTCCCTGCTGCAACACACCTGATTCATTGTGCAGAGCTTGGCAACAAGCTGTTTGATCTATTTAATTTGAAGCAGGGAAACATCTCAGACCTGCAGAATAGTGGCCCTTGAGGACTGGAGTTGCCCATACCTGGGCTAACATGACAACTAATATTTTCACGTCTCTAGTCACTTGAAAAGAATTTAGGACGATAGGAGACGGGATGAAATAAACTGTGTCTCTCTTTAAGAGACACAGATCCCATATACCGACTTCTTGTTAAGTGCCTTGAGACGACATCTGTTGTGAATCGGCGCTATATAAATAAACTAAATTGAATATACTAAATTATTTTATAAAATAACACAACCACTGTACTGACGGCTATTACATATTTCATGTAGTGTATACTACAATAAAGTAATTTCTTTGTCCAGATGTCAGTATGCCAAGAGAAGAGGGGTCAGAAGATGAGGTCAGCATGTCATCCCTGCAAGAATGTCCCTCCACATCACAAGTCCAAAACCGGAGTGTGTCTGCAAAAAAGAGAGGTAAGCTTTGGGGCTTGCACTCTCTTTTCGGCCAGAGCTGCTCATTTATTTTTAAGGGCTTTTACTTTGCTTCCTTGACTCAACACTTGAAATATGTCTGTCCCTCCTTACTGTCCGGTGCCACAAGCCTGACAGTGGCTTGAAAGAAGCTGTTGCAGGAACAGACCTTGTGAGCCTGCATTGTTGTAGGGTTGGGGAAAGACTGGCATTATCACCTTTATATCAATAAGTTGTATTTTAAAAAAAAATCTTTAACACTTTATGGAGTTACTCAGGAAAAATGCTTGCATTTCCTCCAACAACGGAGGTGTACAGTGACCAGTTGAAAAACTCGAACAACCTATAATCACCTTAAATACCTCCTAACTGCTAGTGTTCCTTCATCCAAGTCTCATTAAGCCTCCACATGCAGCTGACTTTATTAAATGACCTTTTAAAAGTGCCTTGTAAATAGAAAATATTATTATTATTATTGTTTTTATTATTATTATTTTGTGAAATGCAAGAAAGAATAAAATTGCTTTAAGTGAGAGAGAGAGTGTTTATACTCGAGTGTAGGGTAAAAGCATCCTGTTGCAGTTTCTTTTCCAGAATTATAATGTAATGCCGTCAGAAGTACAATGAGCCACTGCAAACCACTCAGTTTAATAAATACAACACACAAAGAAAAAAGAATGCAATCAAAACAGTTAACTATAAATAAAGTTAAAAAGCAAAACTAAACGGAATGCGTCTGAGCAGGCACTCCTCCGTTGCTTTCTGCCTTTCGTTCACCCGTTGCAGCTCTTCCTTCAGCCAGTTTGTCGGTCGTTCTCATGGGGGTTTTGGCAAAAGAGGGAGCTCGGGGCTTGGAGAAGCTGGCAGCACAGGGGGGCTGGGGTTTTTCCACCGCTTCATGCTCTCTTTCAGCAACGAGACCCAAACATCCGGAGACTCGTGATCACTCTGGCCAATCACAAGAGAGTACATCCACGTAGGTGCGTTTGCGTAGCTGGGCAGCACGTCAGGTCCGAAGAGGTGCCCATCAAGCTGCATAATTAAGGATTAATGTGCAGTGTTTTTGTTTTTACCAAACCAGTGTATTAAATGAATAATAATCTCAGTCATGTTATTATGAAGAGTTGTTTATTCCAACAAATAAGAACTTTATTTATTTACATTGTTAACAGTGCAATGTCTGCAGTGTTCTCTCACTCTCCACTGAAATCTGTGTGCTCCGTGTGAAGTCCACCTTTACTTATAGTGGTAATCCCAGAAACGGTTCCTGTCCTCTGAAAAACAGAGGCGGACATCACACTTGCTGCATTGGGTATTGGTGTACCCTTTACTGCAATGTCTGCAGTGCCCTCTCTTTGTCTTCAGGGGGAAATGTCCAGTTTGGTCCATGCGCACATCCATGGGTGGTGGTTTGCGTGACTTTTTAGAAGAGGGAGCCTTTGGACTTCCATCATCCATGTGTGGTCTCTTTCCACTATTCAGAGGGCTCCTGTCTCTGGGCTCTTGTTGATTGAAGATGGCCGTCCTCTCTTTGGTGTTTTCAGTGTTGTGTCCACCAGATTAGAATATAAAGAACAAATGTATCAATTTATGTACATCTCAAATACCAGTCTGATTTATCACAAACAAGGTAAATAGCACAAATAGATCATTACCGTAATGAGAGAGGAAGCCAACTGTGCTTGGAACTTTCTCATGTTCAGTATCTCCTTCTTTGGCATGCTGAGAGCATAGGCTGTGCTGCTTGTAGAGGAGCCAGGCGTTGACCACAGCAAGGGTGATTGTGTGCCAGAAGATGTAAATGTACCACCGCCAGGATTTCAGTGCATACTTGTGTTTTGCTGTAAATGAGTCCAACAAATCCACACCTCCCATGTATTTATTGTAGATGCCCACAATGGAAGGCTTTCTAACGTCAATGTACGTTTTGGCGGCTTTGTCCCAGTGTTGAATCTCCTGAACAGGTTCTGGTCCAGCGAAGGATGACACAAGTGTCACCGCCCTGTTGTCGTACCATTTGACAGCACAGATGTTATTTCCCCTCCACTCTGTGGTCAAAGCCTTCTATGCCCTTCTTCTTGTGCAGTGGTGTGTGGAGGGAGGTGACATCATCTGTGAGAGCTTGACCAGAAAAATCAGTGAAGTCTGTCATGTGGCATGATGTATTTCTTTGATTGCCCGGGCTCAATATTCACATTAGCTGGACAATCGGTAGGTTCTTGGTTTTCTTTGACCACAGAGACATCAATATCTGATTCTTCATCACTTGCATCAGTGTCGTCAAAATCTATGTCCACATCACTTTCTCCTTTTTGGATGATGGCAATTACATTGTGCACATTGTACCGAGGATTTCTCCTTGCTGGTGGCATTCTGAAATGAAAAAGATAAAATTGAAACAAATGTACATTGTATATACAAATAGCACACATGCCTCATTATGACGTGTTCACACTTTTGACTGAAGCAGCCTATTCACACATCTCACCGGTCACACTATACCTAATGGCTCACCTATAGTAGACTGTGATTGTAATCCTTACAGGAATGCATTCAGCGTCCAGTTTACAACAAAATCTAACAGTGATGAACATTTACACCTGTGCCAGAACAAAGCACCAGGAGCATCCCGCACAACTTGGAGGATTGGCCAGGTGTCTCTTGCAAAAGAGATCTTGGATCTCAATGGGACAGACCTGGTTAAATAAAGGTTATAGGCCTAATGATAATAAGCACTTTGACTATAAATTGATAAGAACATTTTGTTTATCAGTAGACTAAGAAAGGGAAGATTTGCACAAACAGAATTTCTTTGTTAGTAAGTCCTGCAGAATTTGATAGCAAATTATAATGTTTAGATATGGCAATATATCTTTCAACTTTAGTCTCTAATACAGTATAGAATATGTAATCCGATATAAAGCTAAAGGGTATAATGTTTAAATCATGTATAATTTGTTGTGAACATTTTCATTTAAGTTCCCCTCAATATGTTCCTCTTAAATACAGGGCAATTATGACTGCCACTCTCATCCAACATTGTAATATTGCAACATTTATAAAACAAGCTCTAAACAAAATGTAGGGCATATTTTTAACATTTACTGTATATGTCCTTGTTCTAGACACTGTAAGAAACACAGAAAAACATATTCCAAGCATTTTACTTACTTGAAGATGAATCCAGTCCAGTAAATCAAAGG
>NC_136883.1:892877-902877 GCF_949152265.1 Phoxinus phoxinus
CCGATCACTGCTACAGGACCTCACAGAAACCACTCACACAAGGAGAAGACCCCGATCACTGCTACAGGACCTCACAGAAACCACTCACACACTGGAGAAGACCCCGATCACTGCTACAGGACCTCACAGAAGCCTCTCACACAAGGAGAAGACCCCGATCACTGCTACAGGACCTCACAGAAGCCTCTCACACAAGGAGAAGACCCCGATCACTGCTACAGGACCTCACAGAAACCACTCACACAAGGAGAAGACCCCGATCACTGCTACAGGACCTCACAGAAACCACTCACACAAGGAGAAGACCCCGATCACTGCTACAGGACCTCACAGAAACCACTCACACACTGGAGAAGACCCCGATCACTGCTACAGGACCTCACAGAAACCACTCACACACTGGAGAAGACCCCGATCACTGCCTACAGGACCTCACAGAAACCACTCACACAAGGAGAAGACCCCGATCACTGCTACAGGACCTCACAGAAACCACTCACACAAGGAGAAGACCCCGATCACTGCTACAGGACCTCACAGAAACCACTCACACACTGGAGAAGACCCCGATCACTGCTACAGGACCTCACAGAAACCACTCACACAAGGAGAAGACCCCGATCACTGCTACAGGACCTCACAGAAACCACTCACACAAGGAGAAGACCCCGATCACTGCTACAGGACCTCACAGAAACCACTCACACAAGGAGAAGACCCCGATCACTGCTACAGGACCTCACAGAAACCACTCACACACTGGAGAAGACCCCGATCACTGCTACAGGACCTCACAGAAACCACTCACACAAGGAGAAGACCCTGATCACTGCTACAGGACCTCACAGAAACCACTCACACAAGGAGAAGACCCCGATCACTGCTACAGGACCTCACAGAAACCACTCACACACTGGAGAAGACCCCGATCACTGCTACAGGACCTCACAGAAACCACTCACACAAGGAGAAGACCCCGATCACTGCTACAGGACCTCACAGAAACCACTCACACACTGGAGAAGACCCTGATCACTGCTACAGGACCTCACAGAAACCACTCACACAAGGAGAAGACCCCGATCACTGCTACAGGACCTCACAGAAGCCTCTCACACAAGGAGAAGACCCCGATCACTGCTACAGGACCTCACAGAAACCACTCACACACTGGAGAAGACCCCGATCACTGCTACAGGACCTCACAGAAACCACTCACACAAGGAGAAGACCCTGATCACTGCTACAGGACCTCACAGAAACCACTCACACAAGGAGAAGACCCCGATCACTGCTACAGGACCTCACAGAAACCACTCACACAAGGAGAAGACCCCGGTCACTGCTACAGGACCTCACAGAAACCACTCACACAAGGAGAAGACCCCGGTCACTGCTACAGGACCTCACAGAAACCACTCACACAAGGAGAAGACCCCGGTCACTGCTACAGGACCTCACAGAAACCACTCACACACTGGAGAAGACCCCGATCACTGCTACAGGACCTCACAGAAACCACTCACACAAGGAGAAGACCCCGATCACTGCTACAGGACCTCACAGAAACCACTCACACACTGGAGAAGACCCTGATCACTGCTACAGGACCTCACAGAAACCACTCACACAAGGAGAAGACCCCGATCACTGCTACAGGACCTCACAGAAGCCTCTCACACACTGAAGTGTCGGCAGCGCTGCACAGAGCGGTTGCGTAAACACTGGAGAAGTAGAGAAAGTGAAGAAACGCAACAGGAAAGAGAGAAGCGTCTGTAATCTTTCACCTCTCCGGATGAACAGAACGAGGTCTTGCGTTACTGGCATACTTCCTTATTCACAGAAACCTGTTCAGCAAAAGATCTGTGACTAAACATAACAAAACAAGCAGCTGTCAATCATAACCACAACTCTGATGAACATTACAATGACTCTGTGTCGTTGAGGCTCGAGTGGAATCTGGGCATTTCTGCACACAAACGTTTGTTATAAATGTGTTAAACACGCGTTCCTCATCCCAGCTGAAAGCACATTACATGAGCAAACACATGAGTGTGTGTGTGGAGTCATGTGGTGTGTGTGTGTGTGTGTGTGTGTGTGTGTGTGTGTGTGTGTGTGTGTGTGTGTGTGTGTGTGTGTGGATTCAGGGCATGTCACAACATGTCAGACTGGGTCTGTGAGTTCACCGTGTCACATGACCTCCGATGGCCGTGTCACATGACCTCTGGCCCAGTCAGAGCCCAGGGGCCTTTGACTGCGAACAATGACTGACCAGAGAAATGCCAGCAATGCTATTGTTCACAGAAACTCCTGAATATCTTCATGACACACTGACATACACACTCTTATGTCTTACAGAATCACACAAATACTATAAAGCCTCATTAGTTGATGCATTAATGCACTTATTAATCGTTGTTAGCGTTGATGAATGCATTGTGTTCATGTCAGCTCAGGTTTATTATTAAACAACATGAGCAGATTCATCTTTTGATATTTTTTCATATTTTAATAATGCATTATTAATGTTGAAATTAACATTAAGACTATCAAATACTTATTTTTAGTTTATGTTAATTAATTGAACATTTGTCTACAAACAATGCCTGACAAGAGAAATGCCAGCAACGCTATCGTTTACAGAAACACACATACACTCTGCTATATCTTAAAGCATCACGCATATATAATAAAGCCTCATTAGTTGATGCATTAATGATCAATACATCTGTGTTACCGCACTTATTAATCGATGTTATCGTTGATATGAATGCATCGGTTGATTGTGTTCATGTCAGCTCAGGTCCATTATTAACATGAACAGATTTTTGGCTTTAATAATGTATTCTATTTTTAATCTATACATTTATAAATGTTGAAATGAACATTAACTAATGCTTCTTTGCTAATTCCAAACAAAATTGAGAAGAGTGAAAATTAATCCATTTCTACCAATATTTTCAGCATTACAATTTGAGATTTGAAAAGTCAAATTAACTTTTTTTCCCAAAAGTTTCCCAAATAATGTCTTGTTCATCGAAAGGAAAGGAGTGCATTAGTGAACTATAAACCAGTGGCAATATTAAATAATAAATGCATACAATTTTAAATATTTAACATAACGTATTTGATAACACTTCACAATAAGCTAGTATTACTTAATGTTGGTTAATACATTAAATAACACGAAATAATGCTGTTAATATCTTTGTTAATATTAGATAATGGAAACACAACTGTTCATAGCTCAAATCCATTAAATAATATTAACAACTATTGATTTTAATTATGTATAAGCTGATATTAATACATGCTTTAGAGGTATTTTTCATTGTCAGTTCATGTTATTAAATATTAACAAATGGATGGTTGTGAAACGCGAACAATATTTGTTCTTTATTTTATGCCACAATATTTCCATAAATCTGTTTCTTCGGGACTCCAGCGCCTCCATACACACCTGACGACCCGGAGAACAACAGCTGGAAGTTATTCAGCGGGAGGGAGTGTGTGTGTGTGTGTGTGTGTGTGTGTGTGTGTGTGTGTGTGTGTGTGTGTGTGTCAGAAGACTGTCCATCGGAGAGGAGCCGCACCCTGTGAAACAGAAACACACTGACCTCGCTGCACTTCAGCTTCTCTGCGATTCACAAATTAATTATATAATCATTTCCACGCCGGCAGCTGTTGACATGTTCAATACACATCGAGCAGAACAAAACTCCCAGGCTTCACAGCGGGAAGGTTAGAGCACACAACGAGAGGAAGGCTGTGTGTGTGCGTGTGTGTGTGTGTGTGTGTGTGTGGACAGGCCTTGTGTATGCAAGCGCTTTACTGCAGTGGACAAGCCCGGACGGATCGCCAGCAGGAATGAGAACAATGACTGGAATCCCAGGGTTTTCCCAGATCTGAGCCTGCAGGCACGAGCCAAGTCTCGCGAGACTCAGGCGCGCGCGCGCACACACACACACGCGCGCGCGGGCACACACCTCAGCGATGAATTATTCAAACACAGTTTGCTTTCATGTCTGGATGAAACCCACACTGAAGTACACCAGTTAACAGGTTTCGATGACTGAGCAGAGATGTGTCATGTGACAGAGACGCAACTTCTGTCATAAGACTTTGAGTAATGACTGTGTGTGTTTGTTTAACTCAGCGCGTCAGCAACCGCCGCAATATTCATGTGGAGAAACACAAATGCCTCACATCATTCTCAAAACACGCTTCAGGACTTTAAAATTGGTAACACTTCATTGTACAGTATCCTTGTTACACACTACACATGTGTACTATAGTAACAACAGTAAATGAACATTAACTAATGCTTCTTTGCTAATTACAAACAAAATTGAGACGAGGGAAAATGTATAATTTCTACCAATATTTTCTGCATAACAATTTGAGATTTGAAAAGTCAAACCAACTTATTTCCCCAAAAGTTTCCCAAATAATGTCTTGTTCATCAAAAGGAATCTCATAAAGTACTTCAGAGATGGTTCTGTCTATGCTTTTATTTTGTGTATTTTATGATATAAATGTTTTTGTTGTGAAGCACTTTGTGGCCTTATACCTGTGAAAGGTGCTATAATAATAAAACTTACTTACTAACTAAATTATGCATTATTGCAAGCAATACCCCGAAACCAAACTCTGACTATATAGCAGTTAAAGTCGGCATGAAATCAAAATGTACCCTATTTACTTCGTTAGCGGATATTACTAGTCTTGTGGTGAACAATTAATCCGTGCAAGTTAATACACGGAAAAAAAATTGTTTGCGGAAGTTATCTTTAATCAAAGTCTGAAAAGTTACTTCCGGGTCTGGAATGGGTCTTTCCTGATGACGTAGGCTTGACGGCTTGGGTTGTTTAAACGCTTCACCACTCCCTCAACCCGTTACCCTGCCGTTACTCTGCCGTTACTCTGCCGTTACTCTGCCGTTACTCTGCCGTTACCCTGCCGTTACTCTGCTGATGGAGAGGAGGAGCGCTGGAGTAAAGCCCTCTGCTCAATATTCCCTTTCACTCGGAAATGCGTCACAACACTGGAGAAAAGTCGTTTGCAAGAGGAGATGTTTTAAAGAATGTTTGACTGAACAGTAGTTGGACCATCGACTGCCATCGTAGGGAAATAAATAAAATACTAAACCAATACTAAAAATAAAAAAACATTCTTCAAAACATCTCCTGTGTTCAGCAGAAGACACACACACACACACACACACACACACACACACACACACACACACACACACACACACACACACACACACACACACACGGAAAGTGAATTGAAGTAAACTATTCCTTTAAATGTATAACTACACTTTAACAAGGAAACATTCAAATAACTATTTTAAGCTGTCAGTGTTACGGTGTAATTATATATTTAAGTTCTGAGTAATATTAATGAACTACATGTACTCACTGTAGGGTTAGGGTTCGGTTGAGGTTAGTTGCATGTAATCATGCATGATTTGCTGTTATTACTATGGTGAGTACATGTAATGTAACAAGGCCACTGTAGATAAAGCGTCGCCCAATACGCCGGTACGAGTGTGTGTGTGTGTGTGTGGACGGAGCGAGTGTGCCGGCGGACAGCACTGGAGATGCTGAACTAAACCCTGCAAATCAGAGCCGATGACGACAGCGCTGCGGGAAAGAGACATGCACACAGAAACAACACCCACACACACTCTCAAGCTGCGCTGCAACGCTTCCTGCAACACACACACACACACTCAACACGACAACAGAGAGATCCACAGAGACTGGAAATATGTGCATGTTTGTGCTGGTTTTACAGGCTTGGTCAGTCACACACACACACACACACACACACACACACACACACACACACACACACACAAGCCCTTTAAACAGAAGCACATCTCAGATCACATGACCTGCAAACTGGCCACACTCAGCTGACGAGTTCCTCTAGACTTCACCACACACACATACACAGGGGTTCTGGAGTCGACTCGCAGAGACGTGAAGAGTGTGTGTGCGTTCTGAACGCTGTCAGCATCTCAGTTAAAGCACACCTCAGACCGGCGATCATGCAAACACAAACGTGTGTAAGTCCCTCGCCCTCGTGTCATCATTACACACCTGTGACATCTCTCGTTCTTTAATAAGGAAGTCAATGGGGTCCAAAGCGGTTAAAGCCCGACGACACGGACGTTACGAGCGGACCAGCTCACGGTCTCGGGAACACTGCACAATAAGGCCCGTTAGCCAACTCCCGTAGCTAACATGATCTAAGCATGAACTATACTTCAGCTTTTATTAATCTTAAGCTGTAGTTCACTTCACAATGTCAACGCTGTCATCATTACTCATCCTCAGGTTACGGTAGCATTTATTCCCCACCAGTGCAGTCACTGGGACCAGTTCATCTGCGTCTCCCTTCGTGTTCAGCAGAAGACACACATTCATACAGGCTTGAAACAACTTGAGGGTGAGTGAGTGTATGATGACAGCGTTTACATTTTGAAGTGAACTATTCCTTTCAGTGAAACCGTACATTAACCCGTTCGGGACGCAGAACCGTACATTAACCCGTTCGGGACACAGAACCGTACATTAACCCGTTCGGGACGCAGAACCGTACATTAACCCGTTCGGGACGCAGAACCGTACATTAACCCGTTCGGGACGCAGAACCGTACATTAACCCGTTCGGGACGCAGAACCGTACATTAACCCGTTCGGGACGCAGAACCGTACATTAACCCGTTCGGGACGCAGGAATGAAGCGTAGCGATTTCTCACGCGTGTGAAATTATGTTAACCGGCCAACGCCTGATGCTCAACATGCTATTTCTAAACCTCGAAACATTCACAACATGTGTTTTACAAGAGGAGTGTGTGTTTAAGGCCCGTCTACGAGCTGTGGAACGAGACCCCTGAGTCACATGACCCCCGAGTCACATGACCCCCGAGTCACATGACCATCGAGTCACATGACCATCGAGTCACATGACCATCGAGTCACATGACCATCGAGTCACATGACCCAGCACTGTAACTCCATCCAAAACCTTCATTCCCAGGTCCATCCAAACACCGTACGCGTTTACAGGATCATCAAAGTGCATTAAATATATCCCATGAGATCAGACCTGTCAATCAAATTATGCATAATTACCGGTTGCTGGCGGTTACGAGGTTTGCATGCATTAATTTCCCCCACGAACTGACAGAGTTCTCGAACAAAAGGAGGGCAAACAACACACTGTGCATGATGATGTTTTTTAAAAATGCATGTATTAAAAGTCTCTTTAAAACAATCAGACAGCTGTTAAAACGCTAGCCTGACATTACACGTACAATCAGATTAGCATTAGCATTTCCATGGTACATCACATTTGTTAAAAACAAAACAGATCTGATTCAGAACGGGTCCGGAGAGACAGTGGCTCGAGTCCGAGGCTTCGGTACCTGTGTGTGAGAGCTTTACTCCGAGCCGGCGTTCAAAGCGTCTCCGGCCCCAGGACCGGCAGCAAGCGGAAGTGTGTGTGTGTGTGTGTGTGTGTGGGGGGGGGGGTCATGAACCGAGACTCCTCGCAGGTTGGCACTAAACTCAGCTTTTTGGAAGGCACTCGACACGACGGTGACGTAAAGATCCTCGCGTCAACAGTAAAGCAGTCCTCGAGGAGAGGGAAGCGGGTCAGTACTTTAGATTCACAACGAGTCGCTCCAAACTCCTGCGTGCGTCTCGGGGGTCCGCGGGGTTCAGTTCCAGTCCAGAGCGCAAGACACTTGTGTTGACATCAACGCAGAATTCCTGAAGAGCGATCCCACTACTCCAAGGCCGTCCTCTTCCTCGTCCTCATCCTCATCCTCGTGAGGAGCTCAACACAACAGAAATCCTGCAACACCTCCAACATAAAATGAAAACAGTTACTAGCCTAGCCTAGCCTAGCACTCGTCCGTGTGTTGCAGAAGACAGTCCCACACACCCCTCGAGTGCCCAGTGTGTTCATATGCAATCCCACAACATTCAAGTATTCCGTCATGTAAACACTGGTTTAATATTCTCTAGTCGTGTGCAAGACATGTAGGACACTTATAGGAACACCGATCCGCGTATTAAACGCCACAGTCCGGCGATCATCGTGTGTGTGAGCGGATTATCCTCCTTTTGGCCTGAACTGCCTGAACTATATAGAAGTCCATTTCCACCACATGAGAAGAAAAAAATCATACTTTGGTAAATCTTAAATATGACATACCAAGTCGAAATTAGGAGATGAAAAGTCGCATTTGAGATCGAAAGCAAAACTTATAAGATAAAATTGGCGTCTCATACTTATGACATGTAATCGCAAGTCAAAACTGACACACTAAGCCATAATTATTAGACAATAACAGCTATAATGTAAAAAAAAAATACCAAGTTGTAATTTTGACTTCTCATACTTTACATACCAAGTCATAATTGAAATTGAAAGTCATAATGATGACACACTAAGTAATAACGATAACACAAAACGCAGAACTTGTCATATTAAGACTACAAATCGAAATTATGAGATAAAAGGGTGACATTATGTCAATATATTTTACTTTTAATGGCACAATTTTGAATTTGACGACTTTAGCGTCCGAATTTCGACTGTTATCTCACTCGTACGGTGTGTGTGTGTGTGTGTGTGTGTGTGTGTGTGTGTGTGTGGCGGCGTTCCACACTGAATGTTAGTGACGTTTGTCCTCGAGCTGCGAACTTCGCGCGCTCGCTGGTTCGTCGGTTGGTTCTGGCCGTTACTGACTCGAGGCTCACTCACTCACCATGGCAACAGACGAGAACAAGCACCGAGTAATGGCGCCCGTGTTTAGAGGATCGCACAGGAGCAGCACTGATCGCCTCCGCCGGGCGTCGACGCGTAGTTCATCTGCCGCACGATCTCCGCGAACAGCTCGTCCACAGAACCCTTGTTTTTAGCCGAGGTCTCTATGAACGGGCAGTTCCACTCGTCCGCCAGGGCTTTGCCTTCCCCGGAAGAGACCTCCCGCTCGCCCTCCAGGTCCACCTTATTCCCCACCAGGATCATCGGAACCCGCTCGTAGCGCTTGACCCGGATGATCTGGTCCCGCATGGGCTTGATGTCCTGGAAGCTCTGCTGGTTCACCAGACTGTAAACGAGGATGAAGCCCTGGCCGTTCTTGATGTACAGGTCTCGCATTGAGGCGAACTGCTCGGTACCGGCGGTGTCCAGGATCTCCAGAACCGACGGCGACGAGTCCACCTCGATCTCCTTGCGGTAAAAGTCCTCTATCGTCGGGTCGTACTTCTCGATGAAGGATCCGGTGACGAACTGCACGGTTATCGCGGATTTTCCCACGCCACCGGAGCCCAACACGACCACTTTGTATTCTCTCATGGCTCCTTCAGCACG
The DNA here is from genome assembly GCF_949152265.1 of Phoxinus phoxinus. Lineage (NCBI taxonomy): Eukaryota > Metazoa > Chordata > Actinopteri > Cypriniformes > Leuciscidae > Phoxinus > Phoxinus phoxinus. The sequence goes on from NC_136883.1 coordinate 902,281, forward strand.
GGCACGGGCACGGTCTGTCGGTCGCGCGTGCGTGCGCGCGCTCTCTCTCTCTGGTCTGAAACGCGCCGCGTGCACCCGCTTTGGGCTCAATCAGCATGAATCCGGTCCAAACTCCGGGTTCTCGCGCGTGGCCGCGTGTGCTCCTGCTCGAAGCGTGTTCTGCGGTGAGAATGAGCTCGATTCCGCATCAGAAGCGCATCGTGCTGGAGCTTGTTCCGTGTCTCCGCGAGAGATCAATGCGCCTCTCTCTCTCTCTGCCCCTCTCTCTCTCCACACAGCTCTCTCTCACACGCGCGCACCGCGCACACTCTTCCTGCCCACCGTGCGCAGCGCGTCACGAGCTGACGTCACCAGCCGAGCGTTTCTTAAAGGCACAGTCACGCAAACAATGACTGTTGTCACGGTACTTATTTATTACACAGTATGGAATTTCCATTTCCCAGGGAAAATCATGCTTTACGTAATTTGAAATTATGACATACTAAATTATATGAGATGAATGTAAAAAAAATCAAGTCCATTATGTCCATATAATCGAAATTATGACTTGAAAAGTCATACATATGACAAGTCCTAACATAAAAATCCGAATTTTGA
>NC_136883.1:907877-917877 GCF_949152265.1 Phoxinus phoxinus
ATAATTAAATCGATAGACTATATAGCTAGCTATTTGCTAGCAGTAGCACATGTTAGTAAATGCTAAGATTTACATGCTCCTTCAACCAAAGCAGTTAAACGTTACTGAATCAGTCCACAGCCAAACAAAATGCTCCACTCTTCTCCACAATGGTAACCCACTGTAATTTAAATGGTTCTAATAATTCCAATGTATTTGAACATTAAACACAATTACACACTATGAAGTCTTCCCCTTTTCTAATTTTCTCAAAAAACATAAAATAACACTTAATTTGAACATTTATTCTCTCTTAATTTAACCATATGCAAAGCATGCTGGGAACTAACAAGCACCGCCCAGTTTCAGTTAATGCAACACAAATCATTCATGTAATCCAACACAAACGGATTAAGTAAATTTAAATTTTATATTTAAGCAGATTGAACACAATCAAATTAAGTTAGGGCAAAATGGCAGTTGGCGTCGCACTATACCGCCACCCTCTGGTGTGTAAGATTTTTTTACTTAACATAAATGGTTTGTGTTTAGACAACACGTTAGGATTTTGTACTGTTAAGATGAGACATAATTACGTGGACCTTAATAGAAAAAAACATTTCAAGTCAACAAACACAATTATTATAAGTAAACTAAATATAAATATATTATGTAAAGTGCACAACCTTCCTAGTTCATTTTTTTGAGTGTACCTGTGTGTACATAACCATGACGATTATTATTGTGTGTGTGTGTGTGTGTGTGCGTGTGTGTGTGTGTGTGTGTGTGTGTGTGTGTGTGTGCGCGTGTGTGTGTGTGTGTGTGTGTGTGTGCGCGCGTGTGTGTGTGTGTGTGCGTGTGTGTGTGTGTGTGTGTGTCTGATAGGCCAGTTCTCTGTAGTTTTGCTCAGGCTGATCAATGGCACTGGAGAGTGAGGACAGGAGAGCAACAGTTCTCATGTTAATTAAATATTGATATAAAAAGAAAGAAAATAAAAACATTCACATAAGAGAGACTGTGTCACACACACTATATTAGAACAAATCTTGATGTTGCTAAATACAGAAATACAGAATCACAAACTTCAGTTTAAACTATAATCAAGTGCTTTAGTTTGTTTAACTTATTTTAAAGCACAACAAAAAAATATTACAACATGATGAAATAAAATGTACTTTAAAGTAAAAAGTTTAAATAACATTACTGAGAAGTGCACTTTATATTAGTCCTGAAAGTGTGCTCTCTGTAAGTGCACTAAAGCCTTTCATAACTGTGTGTGTGTGTGTGTGTGTGTGTGTGTGTGTGTGTGTGTGTGTGTGTGTGTGTGTGTGTGTGCGTGTGTGTGTGTGTGTGTGTTAGTGTGTGTGTGTGTGTGTGAGAGAGAGATTTGTGGAGCAGTGGAGCCATCTAGTGGTGGAGCAGAGACTCGACCCAGGACCTCCTGAGGGTTCTGCATTGACTGACAGCGGTGATATATGCACAGCCAATCAGCTCAGCCATTACTCCTGTCACAAATCATTATGTCAAAAGATGACACATAGATTAGCTAAATATTATAAAAATCCCCAGTGCACGACCAGCGTCACACCACTAGAGGGCGGCATTGGAAACTAATGGGCTCCAGACTGGTTCAGTCATTCCCATAATGATCCGAGACATATTTCTGTGCCTGCTCATGACACACACACACACACACACAGCAAGTGGAAGCACATATTTGACCCGTTACAATAGCATGCATTCATCATTGTATTCTTGAAACATGCTTTACTTCAGCAGAATTAATTTAGTCCCCGCTGAATTCCACTTGCGTCTGCACAAAATAGTAGCAAAATAATGAAAAAAAAAGAATAATAATATTACAGACTACAAAACTACATCAGATACATAACCTCAAGAACCATATACTAGAGAAAATAAAAAACGTAGAAAGTGTTCAAAATTTCATGAAATTGTCAGTTCAATTCAGTGCAGATTCCCCACAGGGCTTGCAGTGTACAGAGGGCTGGCCAATCCCGACACACACACACACACACACACACACACACACACACACACACACACACACACACACACACACACACACACACACACACTACATGTTGGCTGAACCATGACAACTCATACATTTGGACACACACGTTGCTCAGCAGCGAGACTTCACTCCAGTCTCAAAATAATATATCACAATCTCTTAAAACAGGGCTGTCAAACTCAGTTCCTGGAGGGCCACTGTCCTGCAGAGTTTAACTCCAACCAGCACCAAAAACAGCTGCCTGGAAGTTTCTAGTAATCCTGAAGACCTTGATTAGCTGGATCAGGTGTGTTAAATTAGAGTTGAAGCTAAACTCTGCAGGGTTGTGGCCCTCCAGGAACTGAGTTTGACACCCCTGTCTTAAAACATCCAAAATACATCAATATAAACATTACAGTATCATTTGCATTAACCAATACAGCAAAATGTATACCAGAAAGAAGAGAAGAAAAAGAAAAAGAAAAAGATGAGTTACCATATAAAAGTCAAGCTACATATTCATGTTCTCCCCATCTCGTCACTGGTTTAAACAATCTACCAGCTCTGGATCTCGCCCCCTCAGTGGACTTCCAGCAGGAGAGTTACGGACACTGATATTAGACACTGAATTGTTTTCCTCAAAACGAGCAGCAATAGGCGTTGAGACACTCAAAGAAACAGGAGCAGGTTTTTCACCTTGCTCTGCAGCGGATTGAGGAACTCTCCTGTCCATACTCCCAGCATCCTCATAACCCTCATCCCAGCTGGGTAGTGTTAGCGCTGTCAGTCACATTATGGTCTTATTCATTAGCCTGAGTCGCATCCACAGTCTGTGCTGGTCCAAGAACACATGCAGCGTCCTCCACATCGCCAGAGTCTGCGTCATCAGAAGGCAGCTGTGAGACCCACGCTCGTGTCCTGTGACCGGTGGCATCCACAGACACATCAGCAACCACAGACTCAACTCTCTCTGGGATACTCAGGTGGTTTCCGGGCGGCTCACCTTCCAAGTCATCATCAGGAAGTGGAAGAAAGTTAACTGGCTAGGGCTGTAGTCAAGACCACCTTTGTCGAGTCCAAGACCAGGACTAGTCGAGTCCAAGTCAAGTCCAAGACCAGGACTAGTCGAGTCCAAGTCAAGTCCAAGACCAGGACTAGTCGAGTCCAAGTCAAGTCCAAGTCAAGTCCAAGTCAAGTCCAAGTCAAGTCCAAGTCAAGTCCAAGTCCAAGTCAAGTCCAAGTCCAAGTCCAAGTCCAAGTCAAGTCCAAGTCAAGTCCAAGTCAAGTCCAAGACCAGGACTAGTCGAGTCCAAGTCAAGAACGAGTCCAAGACAAGTCCAAGACCAGGACTAGTCAGGTCCAAGTCAAGAACGAGTCCAAAGAGGTTCGAGTCCAAGACAAGTCCAAGACCAGGACTAGTCGAGTCCAAGTCAAGACCGAGTCCAAAGAGGTTCGAGTCCAAGACAAGTCCAAGACCAGGACTAGTCGAGTCCAAGTCAAGTCCAAGACCAGGGACTAGTCGAGTCCAAGTCAAGACCGGGTCCAAAGAGGTTAGAGTCCAACACCAGGACTAGTCGAGTCAAGGTCAAGGCCGAGTCCAAAGAGGTTCGAGTCCAAGACAAGTCCAAGACTAGGACTAGTCGAGTCTAAGTCAAGTCCAAGACCAGGGACTAGTCGAGTCAAGGTCACGACCGAGTCCAAAGAGGTTCGAATCCAAGACAAGTCCAAGACTAGGACCAGTCGAGTCTAAGTCAAGTCCAAGACCAGGGACTAGTCGAGTCAAGGTCAAGACCGAGTCCAAAGAGGTTCGAGTCCAAGACAAGTCCAAGACTAGGACTAGTCGAGTCTAAGTCAAGTCCAAGACCAGGGACTAGTCGAGTCAAGGTCACGACCGAGTCCAAAGAGGTTCGAATCCAAGACAAGTCCAAGACTAGGACTAGTCGAGTCTAAGTTTTCGGGCGGCTCACCTTCAAAGTCATCATCAGGAAGTGGAAGAAAGTTAACTGGCATTACGAGGTTACGATGTATAGTCTTCACAACGCCAGTGCCACTGTGCTGAATCCTGTAGGTATGACTGTCTGCGTTACGTCCAACAACAGTGTACACAGGATCCTGCCAAAGCTCAGCAAGCTTCTGGGCTCCACGAGCTCCCTTGTTGGCAAGCAAAACTCTATCACCAACATCAACTGGTCCTGCCTTGACTCTCTATTGTACAAGTCAGCTTGTCTCTCTGCTTAAGCTGTTGGCAGATGCCTGTGCGACGCACACTGCCTCCTTCACATCTCTCCGAAGAGCCTGGGCGTAATTGTCATAGTTTACAACATCAGGATTGTCTGGAACAGTTCCCAACACCAGGCGATGGGCAGCCGTGGAATCCTCCCAAACATCAACAGGAAAGGAGCATTCCCCGTGGATTCGTAGCAATTATACGCAAGCGTCAGAGATTTGAGTACTTGTGGCCATATGTGCTTGGTCTTCGCCGGCAGAGCACGTGTCATATTACCCAGCGTCCTGTTCATCCTCTCACAAGCTCCATTCCCCATTGGATGATATGGAGTTGTCCTTGTTTTTGGGACGCGATATTCAACAGCTCAGCGATCAGGGCACTCTCAAAGTTGGCTCCTCTATCAGAGTGGATACGGCCCGGGAAGCCATGAACACAGTAGAAGTTATGCCACAGTTGATGCGCCACTGATTTGGACACAAGAAGCCATAAGCCATTTTTGTGGCGTGATCTGTTACAACAAGACCATCCTGGGACCGGTTGACAGAGTCCTCCGCTGACCAGAAGTCTGTGCTGTCGAGTTGCTCTGTCGTAACGATGTTCTCCAACGGTGCAGGACCCTCCGGTTCTGGAGTCTTGCTGATCACACATCGACGACAGCACTTCACATACTCCCTCACATCCTTCTCCAGGCCAAGCCAAAATAACCTTTGCCGGGAACCTTCCTCCTGAAGTCTCTGATCAGTCGGTTCACCGCTGCCTCCAGAGTCAGGGTCACGGCACCACCGCAACAGTGTTGTCCCTGCGCTGTGTTGTGTTGCTCATGATGGACACCAATTCACGCTCGCTTTATGATGGACTTTTATTCTGTTGATAACATAGATCAGCGGTGATCCGATTCAGGAATCACCTTCGTGCATATTCTATAATGGAGGAGAACATTAAACTTGATATTACAATACATATAACAGTGGCACGATCCCAAATCATATAACATACTTCTAAACACACGTACATCTCAGTATTAACCCATAAAATGGTTTTAAAATTACTACAGTATATTTTACTCATGGAGCACTCACTCACCACACACACACACACACACACACACACACACACACACACACACTCACACACACACACACACTATTTGAGAGTGCGATTAAAGGGGCCATACATGCAAATAAATGTAGCAAGTTGAAGCACATATTTGACCCGTTACAATTGCATGCATTCATCATTGTATTCTTGTCTACAGAAAGTTGAACACAAGAAACATGCTTTGCCTCAGCAGAATTAAATCTCTCACTCTCGGTTTGACTCTGTAATTGCATTAATTGCTTCCATATTTAAAGGGGAAGGACACACACACAGAAGCAGCACAGCAGTTCTCCTCGGCCTGGTTCTGGTTTTGGTTCTGTCGGCTGGTTGTGAACACGTTTTGCTCCTCACAGCCTCATGATTGTGTGTGAGCCACCGGACATCCAGCAGAGAGAGAGAAGCCTTTCACTCGCCCACAATAAACGCCTTTCATGGCTGACATCCACAGGCATTAATAATACAAGCAGATCTGCGATCGAGGCCATTACCAGGGGGAAGTGTGTGTGTGTGTGTGTGTGTGTGTGTGTGTGTGTGTGTGTGTGTGTGTGTGTGAGAGAGAGAGAGAGACAGACAGATTTGCCATTTAATAAATGACTGTAAAACATCAGATTGATCAGTAGAAGACAGACAGATGACATCATTTACAGTATTGTACAGTACAGTAGGTCATGTGATACATCAGATTACCATGGAGACGGCCACATTACTGTAACTCACCCTTCAGTACAGTATTCAGGCATGGTACAGTGAGAGCATTTACTGTATTTCCAACAAACACAACCACATGGCAGTTTCACAACTTCATCACAACTTTTGATAACACACTTAATAGATGCTATTACAAACATTATGGATTCATGTGCATAAGTTAGGTAAGTTAGGCATCTGTAGATGCTTCCTGATTCGCTGATAATGGTGAGTTTAACTTCAGTTTCAGAGCATAAGTGCAGCACACACACACACACACACACACGCACGCACGCACGCACGCACGCACACACACACACACACACACACACACTTTCTTTGAATCTCCTTTCGATTACAACATTCAAATTACTAGACAAAAAATTATATTCTGAGAAAAGTGGATTTTGAGGGGTTTAGCTCCATAGACCTCCATTCATTCTGCACTCGTCCCGTGAGCGCCCTCATGTGGAGCCAGAGTGGAACTGCAGAAGCCGGAAGTTCACTGAGAGTGGCAGTTCTCCCAGTGTTAGACATTCTCTGCTGACGCACAGGAGGAAAACAAGCGCTTGTGAAAGGAATGTTATCAGTCATCAGGGTGTGTCTTCAGGCGCTCGCACTTCTTCAGAAACGATGTGAGTATGAGGAATGTAAACCACAAAACACCTGCGTTTGGGGGATAATAAACACACTAACCACAATGGGTTTATTATATAAAATCAGGGTTAGGTAAAGATACAGAGTCAAACGAAAGTCCCTAAAGCAAGTGTGTGTGTGTGTGTGTGTGTGTGTGTGAGAGAGAGAGAGAGAGAGAGAGAGAGAGAGTTTGTGTGTGTGTGTGTGTGTGTGTTTGTATATGTGTGTGTGTGTGTGTGTGTGTGTGTGTGTGTGTGTGTGTGTGTGTGTGTGTGTGTGTGTGTGTGTGTGTGTGTGTGGTGTACCACAAGGCTCAGTACTAGGACCGCTGCTGTTCACTCTGTACATGCTACCATTAGGAGATATCATTAGGAAACATGCATTAGCTTTCACTGTTATGCCGACGATACTCAGCTGTATATTTCTACAAAACCTAACGAAACCTACCAATTAAAAAAAATTAACGGAATGCATAGCGGATATAAAAAACTGGATGACTAGTAATTTCCTACAACTAAACTCTGAAAAAACAGAGATTCTAATTATTGGAGTGTGTGTGTGTGTGTGTGTGTGTGTGTGTGTGTGTGTGTGTGTGTGTGTGTGTGTGTGTGTGTGCTCTTCGATACCAATCTTTCATTTGAAAGTCACGTGAAAGTATCTGTAAAACCAAATTTTTTCAGCTTTTAGATATATATCTAAATTACGGCATATGCTCTCATTGACAAACGCGTAACAATTAGTTACAGTTTTTTTGGCTTGCTTACACACTAAAATTAAAAGTAGTACACTATTAGCAAAACCTTACACTCAAGAAGCAAAACATCAGCCCATATTTGCACAACTATAAGCACATTGTCAACCTCACACTTGTTGCAAAACACTAAACACACTTAACATACATTACACACAAAAATCTATCATGAAGTCACTTCCTTGCAATACCAAAGCACTGACTGTCAAATTACCGCACCGTCCAACCAATTGGTTCAACACAGTCATCAGGTGTGCAAACACTTGTTTGCTTAATTGTAGACACACCAATCAGGTGTATAAGCACTATAAAAAGCAGCAGGTGAGTTCATCAGTCTTCAAGCACAATGGAAAGAGTCAGATAAAGAGTAAGACGAGGAGGAGGACGAGGAGGAGGAGGAAGGGGAGGAAGAGGAATCAACAGAGGAAGAGATGGAGGCCATGCTGGAGATAGAGGAAGAGGAAGAGGAAGACAAGAAGGTGCTCAAAGAGGACCGAATCTGACAAATGAGATCCGCGCAACACTGGTTGACCACGGCCTGACGCTGAGGGAGGCTGGACTGCGAGTACAGTCAAATCTAAGCCGATACACAGTGGCAAGTGTGATAAGAACATTTCGACAGGAAAATAGGAACTAGATCTACACTGAACTGCACAATTTTGCCTGACACTATTCTTCAGAGAGTTTTACGAATGGATGGAGAGGAGATCCAACATGAGTTCATTTACGTAGATGAGGCTGGGTTCAACCTGACGAGAACACAGAGGAGGGGAAGAAACATCATTGGTCACAGGGCTATAGTCAATGTCCCAGGGCAACGTGGGGGTAATATAACACTGTGCAGCCATTACACAGAATGGGGTCCTCCACCGCCATGCCCATATGGGCCCTTACAACACAGCACTCATACTTACATTCTTGGACCAATTGCACAACGTTACAGTTTTTGCCCGTTGCTTACAGTTTTTTGGGATTGTTTAAGCACGATTTTCAAAACAGGGCCCGTGTTTTCAAAACACTACACACAATTAGCAGAACCCTACAGATCCTTTGCATAATAAAACACACTTGTAAAAACTATACACTTCTGTTTTAAAACCACACTTTGTTACCATATGAAACACACACGTTTCACATTACTATACTCTGTTTGCACGAGTTACACTCTGCTGTGATAAACCTAAAACACTTTTAGCACTTCTACTTCCCTATGATTAGAGTAGGCTACCATCAACAAAGTATATATAATGTAAATTCACCAAACACTACACAAGACCAATGTTGCAGACTGAAGAAACTCATTTATTTCTCAACTCGCCCAAAATGTTGACATGGAGATTCATAATACTGTAACAAAATGTCACTTTACGTATTGTACTGTAAGTTTACTGTAAAAAAATAAAATAAAATAGACATTGTCTCTTCGCCTAGCTGGATCTGGCCAGAGAATTTCATCGCAAGCAATGTTGCAATGTTGTCATTAGCAAGACACCTTGGAAAGACGAATCCATCCTTGCATTGCTGCTACCTCCATCTGGTCACAGGCCTCCTCCATGGCTTGGATGAGGGGTACCTCAGCCTGGAGACGGAGATCATACACCTTCCACTGCCATGCCGAGAAAAACTCTTCTATAGTGTTGAGGAATGGAGAGGATGGTGGAAGATATAGGACGGTGAAATGTGGATGTTGCTGAAACCAGTTCTGAACCAGAGCAGAGCGGTGGAAAGCCACATTGTCCCAGACAACAATGTATTGCATGAACTCTGCATATGATCGATTTGATTTGCTGCTGTTAACGTTGTGCAATTGGTCCAAGAATGTAAGTATGAGTGCTGTGTTGTAAGGGCCCATATGGGCATGGCGGTGGAGGACCCCATTCTGTGTAATGGCTGCACAGTGTTATATTACCCCCACGTTGCCCTGGGACATTGACTATAGCCCTGTGACCAATGATGTTTCTTCCCCTCCTTCGTGTTCTCGTCAGATTGAACCCAGCCTCATCTACGTAAATGAACTCATGCTGGATCTCCTCTCCATCCATTCGTAAAACTCTCTGAAGAATAGTGTCAGGTAAAATTGTGCAGTTCAGTGTAGATCTAGTACCTATTTTCCTGTCTAAATGTTCTTATCACACTTGCCACTGTGTATCGGCTTAGATTTGACTGTACTCGCAGTCCAGCCTCCCTCAGCGTCAGGCCGTGGTCAACAAGTGTTGCGCGGATCTCATTTGTCAGATTCGGTCCTCATTGAGCACCTTCTTGTCTTCCTCTTCCTCTTCCTCTATCTCCAGCATGGCCTCCATATCTTCCTCTTCCTCTGTTGATTCCTCTTTCTTCTCTTCCTCCCCTTCCTCCTCCTCCTCATCCTCCTCCTCCTTGTTCTCCTCATTCTCATTCTCCTCCTCGTCCTCCTCCTCCTCCTTGTTCTCCTAATTCTCCTCCTCGTCTTACTCTTTATCTGACTCTTTCCATTGTGCTTGAAGACCGATGAACTCACCTGCTGCTTTTTATAGTGCTTATACACCTGATTGGTGTGTCTACAATTAAGCAGACAAGTGTTTGCACACCTGATGACTGTGATGAACCAATTGGTTGGACGGTGCGGTAA
>NC_136883.1:922877-945377 GCF_949152265.1 Phoxinus phoxinus
ACATTATGCCCCTTTTCACAAGATGTAATATAAATATATGGTGTCTGCTAAATTTCATCTCAAAATCCCCCAGATCATTTATTATAGCTTGTCAAAAACACGCAGTTTTGTGTGTGTCTCTTTAAATGCAGAGGAGCTTTAGCTCCGCCTCCGCTCAGAAGAGGGCGGGGCTTCAGAAACTCAGGGGCTTATAAACGTGCAGATTAAGGGCCGGTAAAGTTATAAACGTGCAGATTAAGGGCCGGTAATGTTATAAACGTGCAGATTAAGGGCCGGTAATGTTATAATCGTGCAGATTAAGGGCCGGTAATGTTATAATCGTGCAGATTAAGGGCCGGTAATGTTATAATCGTGCAGATTAAGGGCCGGTAATGTTATAATCGTGCAGATTAAGGGCCGGTAATGTTATAAACGTGCAGATTAAGGGCCGGTAAAGTTATAAACGTGCAGATTAAGGGCCGGTAATGTTATAATCGTGCAGATTAAGGGCCGGTAATGTTATAAACGTGCAGATTAAGGGCCGGTAATGTTATAAACGTGCAGATTAAGGGCCGGTAATGTTATAAACGTGCAGATTAAGGGCCGGTAATGTTATAAACGTGCAGATTAAGGGCCGGTAATGTTATAAACGTGCAGATTAAGGGCCGGTAATGTTATAAACCTGCAGATTAAGGGCCGGTAATGTTATAAGTGTGCAAATTAGGGCCGGTAATGTTATAAGTGTGCAGATTAAGGGCCGGTAATGTTATAAACGTGCAGATTAAGGGCCGGTAATATTGTAAACGTGCAGATTAAGGGCCGGTAATGTTATAAACGTGCAGATTATGGGCTGGTAATGTTATAAACGTGCAGATTAAGGGCCGGTAATATTGTAAACGTGCAGATTAAGGGCCGGTAATGTTATAAACGTGCAGATTATGGGCTGGTAATGTTATAAACGTGCAGATTAAGGGCCGGTAATATTGTAAACGTGCAGATTAAGGGCCGGTAATGTTATAAACGTGCAGATTAAGGGCCGGTAATGTTATAAACGTGCGGATTAAGGGCCGGTAATGTTATAAACGTGCAGATTAAGGGCCGGTAATATTATAAACGTGCAGATTAATGCCCGGTAATGTTATAAGTGAGCAGATTAAGGGCCGGTAATGTTATAAACGTGCAGATTATGGGCCGGTAATGTTATAAACGTGCAGATTAAGGGCCGGTAATGTTATAAACGGGCAGATTAAGGGCCGGTAATGTTATAAACGTGCAGATTAATGCCCGGTAATGTTATAAACGTGCAGATTAAGGGCCGGTAATATTATAAACGTGCAGATTAAGGGCCGGTAATGTTATAAACGTGCAGATTAAGGGCCGGTAATGTTGTAAACGTGCAGATTAAGGGCCGGTAATATTATAAACGTGCAGATTAAGGGCCGGTAATGTTATAAACGTGCAGATTAAGCGCCGGTAATATTATAAACGTGCAGATTAAGGGCCGGTAATGTTATAAACGTGCAGATTAAGGGCCGGTAATGTTGTAAACGTGCAGATTAAGGGCCGGTAATATTATAAACGCGCAGATTAAGGGCCGGTAATATTATAAACGCGCAGATTAATGCCCGGTAATGTTATAAACGTGCAGATTACGGGCCGGTAATGTTTTAAACGTGCAGATTAAGGGCCGGTAATGTTATAAATGTGCAGATTAAGGGCCGGTAATGTTATAAACGTGCAGATTAAGGGCCGGTAATGTTATAAACGTGCAGATTAAGGGCCGGTAATGTTATAAATGTGCAGATTAAGGGCCGGTAATGTTATAATCGTGCAGATTAAGGGCCGGTAATGTTTTAAACGTGCAGATTAAGGGCCGGTAATGTTATAAATGTGCAGATTAAGGGCCGGTAATGTTATAAACGTGCAGATTAAGGGCCGGTAATGTTATAAACGTGCAGATTAAGGGCCGGTAATGTTATAAGCGTGCAGATTAAGGGCCGGTAATGTTATAAATGTGCAGATTAAGGGCCGGTAATGTTATAAACGTGCAGATTAAGGGCCGGTAATGTTATAAACGTGCAGATTAAGGGCCGGTAATGTTTTAAACGTGCAGATTAAGGGCCGGTAATGTTATAAACGTGCAGATTAAGGGCCGGTAATGTTTTAAACGTGCAGATTAAGGGCCGGTAATGTTATAAACGTGCAGATTAAGGGCCGGTAATGTTATAAACGTGCAGATTAAGGGCCGGTAATGTTTTAAACGTGCAGATTAAGGGCCGGTAATGTTATAAATGTGCAGATTAAGGGCCGGTAATGTTATAAACGTGCAGATTAAGGGCCGGTAATGTTATAAACGTGCAGATTAAGGGCCGGTAATGTTATAAATGTGCAGATTAAGGGCCGGTAATGTTATAATCGTGCAGATTAAGGGCCGGTAATGTTTTAAACGTGCAGATTAAGGGCCGGTAATGTTATAAATGTGCAGATTAAGGGCCGGTAATGTTATAAACGTGCAGATTAAGGGCCGGTAATGTTATAAACGTGCAGATTAAGGGCCGGTAATGTTATAAGCGTGCAGATTAAGGGCCGGTAATGTTATAAATGTGCAGATTAAGGGCCGGTAATGTTATAAACGTGCAGATTAAGGGCCGGTAATGTTATAAACGTGCAGATTAAGGGCCGGTAATGTTTAAAACGTGCAGATTAAGGGCCGGTAATGTTATAAACGTGCAGATTAAGGGCCGGTAATGTTTTAAACGTGCAGATTAAGGGCCGGTAATGTTATAAACGTGCAGATTAAGGGCCGGTAATGTTATAAACGTGCAGATTAAGGGCCGGTAATGTTATAAACGTGCAGATTAAGGGCCGGTAATGTTATAAACGTGCAGATTAAGGGCCGGTAATATTATAAACGTGCAGATTAAGGGCCGGTAATATTATAGTAAGATCCTCTTCATTCGTCAGAAGCGGAGCGTAATCTGATATTTTTGTCATGCTTGCAGAGAAAGGCTCACCAGAACAAAGTTACTGGGTTTCACTTTTCATGTTTTCTGGGTTGATAGAAGTACAGATTACAGCACTTACACACGGAGAAAGTCAGATTTCCATGAAATGTCCCATTTAAGAGTGTGTATTACACACCTGACCTGACAGCACTGCCAATTCAAGCAGGTAGTCTTTAATTAAAGAGATAAAGTATCCATTAGGGATCTGACGGGAAGAGTTTCTAAAGGTTAGAGGTGCAGATGATGCAGTCTCTCTCTCTCTCTCTCTCTCTCTCTCTCTCTCTCTCTCTCTCTCTCTCTCTCTCTCTCTTCTATGTTATCCTCTCTTCCTAAACGTGTGGGCATTTTCTCAATGTGTGTGTGTGTGTGTGTGTGTGTGTGTGTGTGTGTTGTCCAGCGTTTGGTGCCGATTTGTCTGCTCTGGTACCTCAACTCATAGCTCAGTCCTGAGATAAGCTCTCTCTCTCTCTCTCTCTCCTCTCTCTCTCTCTCTCTCTCTCTCTCTCTCTCTCTCTCTCTCTCTTCTATGTTATCCTCTCTTCCTAAACGTGTGGGCATTTTCTCAATGTGTGTGTGTGTGTGTGTGTGTGTGTGTGTGTGTGTGTGTGTGTGTGTGTGTGTGTGTGTGTGTGTGTGTGTGTTGTCCAGCGTTTGGTGCCGATTTGTCTGCTCTGGTACCTCAACTCATAGCTCAGTCCTGAGATAAGCTCTCTCTCTCTCTCTCGGATTACAAATGGAGTACACTCGGATTCTCCCAAACCGCTGTATTATGGGAGCGTTGTGCGGGAGAGAGAGAGAGAGAGACAGAGAGAGAGAGAGAGAGAGAGAGAGAGAGAGAGAGAGAGAGAGAGAGAGAGAATGAAGGAGAGGAGATAATAGTGTGTGAAAACACGAAGGAAAGGAGCCGGCGCTGAGACTCAACTCAATTATCTATCGCCTCGAGTCTTGAAATTGGTGCAAGCTGAAAACAGAGCTTCCCTGTGTTGTGCTTGATATCAGCCTCACTCACATCCGATCTTATACGCCAGGGTTAAAGTATAAAGAGATTTATGGTTTAAGTTTATTGCGAGGAATAAACAGCAGATATCACGCAAGCACAGACACTTTGAACAGCGCAGGTCTGGTGATACGGCTCTTTATGTGCCGTTAACATCTCACACACGAGTCTTCATCACCGCCAGGTTCTCCGAAGCAGAAGCCGGAGCAGTTGGGGAATCCCAGAGGAAAGACGTACTGCTCAGTGGTTGCTGTTCCTAAACTCATGAGACTTAAGCATTATTCACACTGGGTTATTATCTGGGGACCTCGTGTGATTTAGTAACACCAGATCACAGAGATGGCGATTCACACGGGATTAAGATCACAGATAACCTCCACAATTATTCCAAATGACTAGAGCTCACGAGAGTGATTCTCATATTCCTCATTAGTATCAACAGTTTCATGAGTGAGAAAAGGAGTTACAACTGAGAATGTGGGGAAGAAACAGAACAACTCTTTATTGCAATCTCTAGAGGAATATTGTATTGTATTGAAGATAAAGAATATTGTATTGCTCAGTTGTTGCTCTTTTTAAGCTCGGGAGACTCAGTTGCGATTCTCATATATCTCTCGTTGTAATATCAACAGTGTCTCATGTTGATGAGGAGAAATAAAACACGGCTGAGACATGAGGAAACCGGAGAGAACGGAGTCCACAATGAGAGCGAGATCTCTATCGTCTTGCTGTAATCTCTTTCAAGACTGCATTATGATCATATTTACACTGTTGCTTTGTTCCATGACCTGGAGAAGCGAGGGAATGACAGTGGGAGAGATGAGAACAGGAGCGTAGGGAAGAGATACGATGGAAGTCAATGGGGTCCAGCAACTGTCTGGTTTCCGGCATTCTTCGAAACATCTTCTCTTGTGTCCAGCAGAAGACAGACACTCACACAGTTGAAGAACTCGAGGCAGAGTAAATGATGACAGCATCAGTTAACCACAGGACCATCAGCCTTAGGGCCCTTTCACAGCGGATAGTTCACGTCAAAACCGTTCAGAGCTTCAACTTTCCAAAACTTTCACAAATTAGGGCCTTAAGTTGTAACTTTAACTGTTTTCCGAGGAAAAACATTTAGATGAATATCTTTTAAGACGAAGTTTTTGCAATCGGTCCTCCTCAACATGTTCAATTTTACATTAATAAACACTGTAACTGTCATTTAAATAGCATTATATATTTCAGGATATGAAGGGTTACTCGTGCACATGTGTCTTCAGAGTCCAGCGCTGTGCAGTGTATTACACACGAGGGATTCGGTGTTTGGTCTATACACTCTGCATAACCGCTGTGACCGTGAGCCAGCGCTGTGCAGTGTATTACACACGAGGGATTCGGTGTTTGGTCTATACACTCAGTCTAACCGCTGTGACCGTGAGCCAGCGCTGTGCAGTGTATTACACACGAGGGATTCGGTGTTTGGTCTATACACTCAGTCTAACCGCTGTGACCGTGAGCCAGCGCTGTGCAGTGTATTACACACGAGGGATTCGGTGTTTGGTCTATACACTCAGTCTAACCGCTGTGACCGTGAGCCAGCGCTGTGCAGTGTATTACACACGAGGGATTCGGTGTTTGGTCTATACACTCTGTATAACCGCTGTGACCGTGAGCCAGCGCTGTTCTTCACCTCTGCAGTGTTCGTCTTCTACAACTCATTCTGCACGTGAACACAGGTCACGAGTTCCTCCTGTGCAACAAACACTGTCCACACTCCACTTCAGAGACGAGAGGCATGTATTATGTTTGATTAAGATGGTGTGGATGAATGACATATTTACAGGGAAGAAAAAACAAAACATTGAACATGCAAATGAGGTTGAGACATGAGGTTACATGAACATCACACGGAGACTTTAGCTTGAGTGCTTATTAAAATGTGTGTGTTCTCACACTCGTGTGTCTCCTTTACAGTTGATAAGATCTCAGAGACACACACACACACTCAGACTTTTCTCCTGAATGAAGAAGTTGTTGAGATCTCATCAACACTTTCTCTTTTGCTTCAAAGAGGATAAAAGTGAACATGTTTTCTGTGAGAACACAACAGAAGGACTCTTTAACATCAGCCAGTGTTTTACACACTCCTCTGGTTCAGAAATGTTCCTCAAGCACATCATGAGTTAATCTGAAGCTGAGAAGTGAAATGTGAACACACGAGGATCAGATCTTGAAGTGTTCTGTATCACAGCTTTCTTCCTAGTCTTCGTAAAGAAGGAAATGTTGAAAACATAACGGCCAGACATCAGCAATCGAGCTCAGATACTCTATAGGAACATAAACACACTGTACTATACACACATCGAGTGCAGGAATAAAGCGCACACTGGATATAAGGAGTGTGTGTGTGTGTGTGTGTGTCTTTTGTCCCAGTTGTGTCACTGTATGAGAACAGCTGAATTGATCTTGGCAAGGACTGTGTGTCTGGCTGCACTATTTCTTGCCAAAAACACACTTTGTGTTAATTAAGGATGTGCTCGGGCATTTATATCGTGGAACGCATTCAGTCACAGCAGAATTAATACATTTCTCCCTGACAGCAGTTTGTGGTTTCACAGACCTCGTTATCATCACCCGCTCTCTTTCTCTCTCTGTGTGTGTGTGTGTGTGTTCCTCAGAAAGGAGAACGAGTCTTCATAGTTGTACAACAAGAAACTCCACAACCGAAGCCAGCGCTGATGCTCATTAACACAAGCCTCATGTGATCAGATGTGGATTTGACTCGACAACTGTAGTTTCCACAGATGTGACGGACCTTCAGACTCCTTCCATTTTAATATCATAACTCATGATTATTACAGCTCACCGCTGTCCCGACATGAGGATGTTCTGCCGGAACACAAACAGCGTCTTCATTCAACAGACACAATTATCCTCATTTTCTGCTAAGAGAAGGAGAAGAAGAACCATGTTAATGATGTAGAAAACTGAAGTGTTTAGAGCTGGTCTTCACGAGTTCGAATAAAACTGGAGGAAACAATGAATCCTCTTCAGCGTCACAGAGAGTCTGCAAGTGAAGACCGGTTACTGTTTCAGAAGTTCATCACCGGGTCAAAGGCTCAGTCATATACAGGCCCACACACACGCACACACACACTCACACACACACGCACAGGCACACACACGCGCACACACACACACACACACACACATAAACAGGAATGAAGTCAGATTTCCCTGAGGAATAAACACTCAGCTTCCGTTCGCTGTCGGGAGGAAGACTGGAATAATCCTCCAGCTTTCACTCCGCCCGCTGATGAACACATGAACACATGAACACACTGCTGTCCTCCCGCATATCCAGATTTTACAGATTTTTACAATCACTTTGTTACTATTTTCAGAACCTTGATGTCATTTTCACAACTCTAGACACAAAACTCAAAACGGTTATCACTTGTAGTAACACAGGCTGTCTAATGTTCGAAACATTGCATTGTGCATTCACATCTTTAAAGACATCTTGCACTTGCACAATCATTGGTTCAAAAAACAAATTTACTGTGAAATACCATTGAAACATAACTATAGATCACACACACACACGCAACCGATAGTTTCACTGTGTCATTGTTCGTACAATCATTAAATATTGTAGAACAAAATAGGTGATACAGGATTCATTAAGACACTACATGTACAGTAAATACATCTCTGTGAAAGCACTGCAGTAGTAGAGAGAATACTACAGACACAGTGGAAATCATTGAACAAAGCTTGTAATATATTGATGCAAAACACTACTGTACAATCACAGCATAGGTTTATTTTAATAAAAATAAAAATAATTAGCTATGAAATAGTAAAGAAAAGACAGTATTGTAAAACATCAAATGCAGTGTTCCTCAGCTTGCTTGCTTGCACTGTAAGAAACACAACCGGAGTGATTACTGTACTTCTATTGTCATCAACTCTGTGTTGTGGATTTGGCCACAGGTTCTCATCTACATCACAATGGATGTTTTCATTAGCCAAACATCTTGGAAAAAACCTTCGGGCATGGCGGATCCAGGCCTGACACTGGTCTGCTGTGATGTCCTCATCCATGGCCTGGAGAAGAGAGACTTCTTCATGAGGGGGCCTATCATGAACCCTCCATCTCCATGCGGAGAACAATTCCTCAATCGGGTTAAGGAATACTTGTGCATGGGCCTGAAGCCACGCTTGCACCACATGATGGAACCTGACATTGTCCCACACAATGACATAGGTCACACCTTCAGCTCTACAAACCTGGTCGAGCTCATCAAGAAAGGAGACCAGGAGAGCTGCATTATATGGTCCAATATGAGGTCTGCGTCCCACCACTGCTTGACCTCCACTGGGACCTGGATCCCCTGCTGGCCCCATGTTACGCATCACTATGCTCTTGCTGTAAAATTGGATCCCAATCAACTCTTTACAGTATACACTCATTCCACAATGTGCACTCAATCATCAGTAAAGAGTTGGCAGAATTGGACAAGCAATTACAAGGGCATACATCTATACAGTGCAGTGTTGTCAATACTGTCAATAGTCTGAAAGGGTGGTACAGTATTTGGGACCATAGACACAGTGTCTGATGAAGCATAATGATAAATATTAGGCTACATCCATGCATATTGTAGTCTAATTGCTTCATGCTCCACGCTAATTGGTGACAATGAATCTCGTTATCTTGAAACTTTCATGATTTACTGTAAACATGGAGTTTGTCTGTTTCCATACAACTATGCATTAAGAGTAATGCAACAGTTACTTATCATTTAGAGCAGTTGTATCGTTTGATAGTTAGATCATTGTAAGGAAATGAATAGACACTCATTTGAAATGTAATGTGTGAATTGCCTTTTGAAATAGCAGTACTTTGATGTTAACTTGTGTCATATTGAACAGGGGATTTTTGTTGAATGAACAAATGATCTAAGTTTTATGTGTATTGTATCCAAGCAATTGAGAAAAGGGTTAGAGTTTTGAAAAATGTGCATTTTGATAATTGGTTGTGAGTTTTGTGTCTAGAGTTGTGAAAAATTACATCAAAGTTCTGAAAATAGTAACAAAATGATTGTAAAAAACTGTAATGTATTATCATCCCAGCTAACAGGGAACTTCTGTCAAAGTTATTAAAACATTCATTCAAAGTTATCTAGTCTCAAAGCGTTAGCACCAAAAAAAATGTGTATATATATTTTTTCCATTGGATGTTTGGAACATTTGGAACATACCAGACAAACTGGTATTGATTGTTCGAAGAACGTTCAGAAATACTATCCGCAATAACCAATGAGGTTCATTCTCGCGCGTCATGTGACACGTTTGAGCTTCCACAATAACCAATGAGGTTCATTCCCGCACGTCATGTGACAAGTTTGAGCTTCCACAATAACCAATGAGGTTCATTCTCGCACGTCATGTGACAAGTTTGTGCTTCTGCAAGAACCAATGAGGTTCATTCTCGCACGTCATGTGACAAGCTTGAGCTTCCGCAAGAACCAATGAGGTTCACTCTAGCGCATCAAGCAAGTACAGCTCATGTTTATGCTTTCAGATCAAAGTTTATATATGAATGAAAGCCTGAATTATATCTGCTCATCATATAAAGCGACGTGTCTCTTCAGAAGACTTGGATTTAACCGCTCAATTTATAGGCCTGTGGATTTATTTGATGATCTCTTTATGAACGTTTTGAAGCATCAGAGTTTAATGTAGGGACAGAAATCCCTAAATTAAAAATATGTTAATTTGTGTTCCCGAGATGAAGGGAAGGGTCTGGGACGACATGAGGACGAGTCGTTGATGACAGAGCTGTTGTTTCGGCTGGACGATGACTTTAGGCCGCAACACCTGTTATCACCACTGTAAATCCTGCAGGAATCATCCGTCTCCGCGGCTCTTAATAATCGTCACCTTGCTCCGTGAGAAGAGCTCAATGCGTGCACTATTGATCCAGAGAAGTGCTGTAGACATGGCTTTAGAAGAGCTGGACTGACAGATACACATTTCTCCTCTGATGACTCGACAACACGGTAATGATTCTGAGACACGGTTTTAGGGAATTTCATGCCAAGATTCACTTTCCAATTTTCTTCTCTGAATGGTAATTGATCCTATTAATCTCAATAATATACATCATACTCTGTCAGCGTTCAGTGTGTGAGCAAAAGCAGCAGCACAACGTCTTTTTACAGGCGCTAGGACACATTTCTCAAGGTCACTTTCTCTTCACACAGTTCTCCTGACCAGCGTTCAGCTCGGCACAGCAGTTCATTCACACACACACACATGCACACACACACACACACACACGCACACACACACACACACACACACACACATACACACACACACACGCACACACACACACACACACACACACACGCACACGCACACGCACACACACGCACACTGAAACTCCCAGATCACTTCATACATGTCTCAGATCAACACACACTTCCAGAACACTATAGGTTGACAGCAACACACACACTTTATCATCCACAAAACACTGACCTAAAAACACCAACAACAGGAGCTTTACACACTGTGTTCCTCTGTACATGCGTTCTCTCCTCTACCTCTCCACTGTTCACAGTTCACTGCAGTATATGTGAATCAGACGTGATGCTTCAATACTTTATATATTTTATGTCTTTTTGTTGCACTGAGTAATTCCAAAGTACACACACGTGTCCACACACACACACACACACACACACACACACACACACACACACACACACACACACACACACACACACACACACACACACACACACACACACACACCATCCACCGATACAGAGACAGGATCAGCTGCGGTCGGTCCAAGGGCCGTATCTTGCACCCAGCGCAATTGACTCTGTACACCGACGCATGTATCATTGCTATTCTGCACCCGCGCACAGCGGACTCTTCCCTCCACAGACGCACGTCGGTAAATTAGGGAATGAACTTGCGCTCGGGGGGGGGGGGGGGGGGGGGGGGGGGGGCGGCTCAGCGCAAAGAGGAGTGTGTTCCGGTGCAAAACTCCCCTGGTGATATTTTCCAGTTTTAGAAAGCAATTGCGCCACTGACCAGGAAAAAAACAGTCTAAAGACAGCGGCGCCGCGCGTTAGTGATATGGTATTATGGTATTATTACACATTTACCCAAATTATTATACGCCTGTTTAACCGAAGCTAATGTGTGTGTGTTTCTCCATCATCCTCATACAATGTCACTTCTCTGTGTTTTACGGCCCTGACGAGAAGTGGTCTCCTCGGCTGTGAACCGCTCCTGGCGTGCGCCGGCAAACCCGCCGTTATAATAGCGATCCGCCGTTATAATAGCAATCCGCCGTTATAATAGCAATCCGCCGTTATAATAGCGATCCGCCGTTATAATAGCAATCCGCCGTTATAATAGCGATCCGCCGTTATAATAGCAATCCGCCGTTATAATAGCGATCCGCCGTTATAATAGCAATCCGCCGTTATAATAGCAATCCGCCGTTATAATAGCGATCCGCCGTTATAATAGCGATCCGCCGTTATAATAATAATCCACCGTTATAATAGCAATCCGCCGTTATAATAGCGATCCGCCGTTATAATAGCAATCCGCCGTTATAATAGCAATCCGCCGTTATAATAGCAATCCGCCGTTATAATAGCAATCCGCCGTTATAATAGCGATCCGCCGTTATAATAGCGATCCGCCGTTATAATAATAATCCACCGTTATAATAGCAATCCGTCGTTATAATAGCAATCCGCCGTGGAACAAGCGCGCCGGCTCTTAAAGGGAATGTGAGAGGACGCTCTGATTGGTTTATTTCACGTTACGCCCAAACCACACCTATGAGTAATGAAGCGACTTCAGACACACACATTTTAGATTTGCGTCGGGCGCAAGAGTCGTTTATCCCGCCAGGAAAATAGCAACAGCGCCGGGAACCGCCCACAAAGTTACTTGCGCTTTGCGCTTTTTCGTTAAAATAGGGCCGCAACTGTTTTTTTACCATTTAGATGGTAAATTTTTAGATTCAAAATATATTTCATTACAATATTACTGTAGAAATGTGGCAAAATGCTGTCGTATACAGTTGTGTATTATGTTATTGTTTTGACCGTAAGTTTAGCAGTTCTGAGATCAGTGTGTGAGCGTGTGCAGATCGGCCAGTAGACACACAGAGTTGTGGCGGTTGTCGTGTCGAAGTGAGAAAAGAATTAATGTAATTTGAAAGATGTCGTCACTGAATGCATTTTGTGCCAAAGCAATGATAAATGATCCACAGTTTATCCCACACACACTTCTGTTGTGCTCACTGTGTGAAGAGTGGAGAACAAGTGACCTAAGGATTGAGAAATGTGTCCTAGCGACTGTAAAACACTGTAATAAGAGAAGAAATCACATGTACAGCGGCTTCTAATTGGAAATAAGTGAGCCTCCGTTCTGACACACACCCCAGAAGTGCTGCGCCGTCACACTACGAGAACTCACTCGAGGAACACACAGGAGAACATCGAGAGTTCAATAAAGTCCTTATTTTTTTTACGCACAAAAAGTATTCTTGTCACTTGATAAACTGAAGGTTGAGCCGCTGTCGTCACTTGGACTATTTTAAACATTGTCTTTACTAACTTTCTGGGCCGGCATATATCGATTCCAACAGAAGCCTCTGGAGGAGTGAGACAGCGCTCAGATTTAATCACTAATATCTTCATCTGTGTTCTGAAGATGAACGAGAGTCTTACGGGAACAACATGAGGGAGAGTCATTACTGACAGAGTTTACACTTCTGGGTGAACTGACCTTTTAATGACATTTTCCACTTCCAGAAGTGTTGCTTGTACGACAGCACAGGGCTGACACAGCGACTCGAGTGTGTGTTCTGTCACCACAGTAATCGCTCGTTCCACTCAGACAAATGTGCAGCTTTGTTCTCTCTCTCCTCCTCTCTCGTTCTCCACCCGTCTCAGGTCTGAATGGAGTGACTGGTTTCGTGCCTCGGCAGGCCTGCATGGCACATACACACACACACACACACACACACACACACACACACACACACACACACACACACAGACACACACACACACACACACACACAGACAGGCCTGAATGGCACTGTCTTCCTTCCTGCACACACACACACAATAGGAAATTGTTCCAAAAGTCATGGAAACCCCCTAGTTTTACGCGGCCGGGCAACATATAGATTTGAACAAGGCTCGTCCAATCAGAGTCAGTGTGGAGTCAGATCTTTGTTCTACACACTCTCAAGCCCAGCCGATGTAAGATCCCGGGCCGTTTGCCAGCATCCGTAACCATTCGGCTTTTGTTCCCGTACAAAGAGTGGCTAGGAGAAATCTGGGAGGAAAAGAAAATGCGGCAATATTTATTCCTCCCTCATTCCCCTTCCCGTCTTTCCTGCAGGGACAAAGAGTCAGAGCGCTTGGGAAAGAACAGGGAACTGAGATCGCATGATACCTGTCGACTTAAACTCGGCAAGTGTGAAGAAACTAAAGAACAACAGGACAGAAGATAAAGAACAACAGGACAGAAGATAAAGAACAACAGGACAGAAGATAAAGAACAACAGGACAGAAGATAAAGATCAACAGGACAGAAGATAAATAACAACAGGACAGAAGATAAATAACAACAGGACAGAAGATAAAGATCAACAGGACAGAAGATAAAGAACAACAGGACAGAAGATAAAGAACAACAGGACAGAAGATAAAGAACAACAGGACAGAAGATAAATAACAACAGGACAGAAGATAAATAACAACAGGACAGAAGATAAATAACAACAGGACAGAAGATAAAGAACAACAGGACAGAAGATAAAGAACAACAGGACAGAAGATAAAGATCAACAGGACAGAAGATAAAGATCAACAGGACAGAAGATAAAGAACAACAGGACAGAAGATAAAGAACAACAGGACAGAAGATAAAGAACAACAGGACAGAAGATAAATAACAACAGGACAGAAGATAAATAACAACAGGACAGAAGATAAAGATCAACAGGACAGAAGATAAAGAACAACAGGACAGAAGATAAAGAACAACAGGACAGAAGATAAATAACAACAGGACAGAAGATAAATAACAACAGGACAGAAGATAAAGAACAACAGGACAGAAGATAAAGAACAACAGGACAGAAGATAAAGAACAACAGGACAGAAGATAAAGAACAACAGGACAGAAGATAAAGAACAACAGGACAGAAGATAAATAACAACAGGACAGAAGATAAAGAACAACAGGACAGAAGAAAAAGAACAGCAGGACAGAAGATAAAGAACAACAGGACAGAAGATAAAGAACAACAGGACAGAAGATAAAGAACAACAGGACAGAAGAAAAAGAACAGCAGGACAGAAGATAAAGATCAACAGGACAGAAGATAAATAACAACAGGACAGAAGATAAATAACAACAGGACAGAAGATAAAGATCAACAGGACAGAAGATAAAGAACAACAGGACAGAAGATAAAGAACAACAGGACAGAAGATAAATAACAACAGGACAGAAGATTAACAACAGGACAGAAGATAAATAACAACAGGACAGAAGATAAAGAACAACAGGACAGAAGATAAAGAACAACAGGACAGAAGATAAAGAACAACAGGACAGAAGATAAAGATCAACAGGACAGAAGATAAAGAACAACAGGACAGAAGATAAAGAACAACAGGACAGAAGATAAAGAACAACAGGACAGAAGATAAAGATCAACAGGACAGAAGATAAATAACAACAGGACAGAAGATAAAGAACAACAGGACAGAAGATAAAGAACAACAGGACAGAAGATAAAGATCAACAGGACAGAAGATAAATAACAACAGGACAGAAGATAAATAACAACAGGACAGAAGATAAAGATCAACAGGACAGAAGATAAAGAACAACAGGACAGAAGATAAAGAACAACAGGACAGAAGATAAAGAACAACAGGACAGAAGATAAATAACAACAGGACAGAAGATAAATAACAACAGGACAGAAGATAAATAACAACAGGACAGAAGATAAATAACAACAGGACAGAAGATAAAGAACAACAGGACAGAAGATAAAGAACAACAGGACAGAAGATAAAGAACAACAGGACAGAAGATAAAGATCAACAGGACAGAAGATAAAGAACAACAGGACAGAAGATAAAGAACAACAGGACAGAAGATAAAGAACAACAGGACAGAAGATAAATAACAACAGGACAGAAGATAAATAACAACAGGACAGAAGATAAAGATCAACAGGACAGAAGATAAAGAACAACAGGACAGAAGATAAAGAACAACAGGACAGAAGATAAAGAACAACAGGACAGAAGATAAAGAACAACAGGACAGAAGATAAATAACAACAGGACAGAAGATAAATAACAACAGGACAGAAGATAAAGAACAACAGGACAGAAGATAAAGAACAACAGGACAGAAGATAAAGAACAACAGGACAGAAGATAAAGAACAACAGGACAGAAGATAAATAACAACAGGACAGAAGATAAAGAACAACAGGACAGAAGATAAAGATCAACAGGACAGAAGATAAATAACAACAGGACAGAAGATAAAGAACAACAGGACAGAAGATAAAGAACAACAGGACAGAAGAAAAAGAACAGCAGGACAGAAGATAAAGAACAACAGGACAGAAGATAAAGAACAACAGGACAGAAGATAAAGAACAACAGGACAGAAGAAAAAGAACAGCAGGACAGAAGATAAAGATCAACAGGACAGAAGATAAATAACAACAGGACAGAAGATAAATAACAACAGGACAGAAGATAAAGATCAACAGGACAGAAGATAAAGAACAACAGGACAGAAGATAAAGAACAACAGGACAGAAGATAAAGAACAACAGGACAGAAGATAAATAACAACAGGACAGAAGATTAACAACAGGACAGAAGATAAATAACAACAGGACAGAAGATAAAGAACAACAGGACAGAAGATAAAGAACAACAGGACAGAAGATAAAGAACAACAGGACAGAAGATAAAGATCAACAGGACAGAAGATAAAGAACAACAGGACAGAAGATAAAGAACAACAGGACAGAAGATAAAGAACAACAGGACAGAAGATAAAGATCAACAGGACAGAAGATAAAGAACAACAGGACAGAAGATAAAGAACAACAGGACAGAAGATAAAGAACAACAGGACAGAAGATAAAGATCAACAGGACAGAAGATAAAGAACAACAGGAAGAAGATAAAGAACAACAGGACAGAGGGAAAGTTGAATGAGAGGAATCTGACACTAAAGACTGGAGGAAGTTACAAAGATTATTACAAAGTTATTCTATTTCAAACAAATGCTGTTTTTTTAACTTTCTATTTATCAAAGAATCCGTAAAAATAAAATGTATGATGGTTTCTACATAAATATGAACTGTTTTCAACACTGATAATAATCATAACTGTTTCTTGAGCATCAGATGATCATCTTATACTGATTTCTGGAGGATCATGTGACACTGAAGACTGGAGTAATGATGCTGAAAATTCAGCTTTGATCACAGGAATAAATTACACTTTACTGTATATTCACATAGAAAACAGCAGATTTACATTACAATAATATTTCACTGTTTTTACTGTACTGTACTACTTGATCAAATAAATGCAGCCTTGGTGAGCAGAAGACACTTTTCTTCAAAAACATTTGTAAAAAATCTTACCGACTCCAAACTTTTGACCGGTAGTGTGTCTCATTTTGAAGCTACACATTTCACTAAAAAGATAATTAGCCAAAAGCTGAAAAAAACAATAACACATGAAATAATGCAGTTGTCAGATTCTTCCACAGCCATTCTTTGGGTAGACCTGATAATAAAGAGCCATTTACAGACTTTTTATTCACGTCTCTGTATTTGTTTTAGCTTTAAATACTACAGATCATTAAAGATAAATGCATTATGAACATACAGTATTTGAAACTTAGTTACAAGAGTCCCTTCATAGTTCATGGGCTGATATTATTTTGATCTATGCAGTCACACATCTTTACAGTAACAGTAGAATGAATACACATCAATGTAGAATGGATACACATGGATACACATCAATGTAGAATGGATACACATCAATGCACAAACGCATCTAAGGCCATCTGGGATGCTTCAAACAAACTACAGCCACAGGTAGACAATTCACTATTTAAAATATCTTTAGTGCATCTTAACTATTCGCTGAGAACATAACAGAACACAAGGACTAATATGTGCTGCCATTCACTCAGAAAAATAAAGGTTACAAAAGGGGTTTTACACAGCGGCAACCTTCCGGCCGCACTCTTGAACCAACACTGAGTGATTAAACTGCAGTTCCTCCACTGGCCACTAGAGGCCGGCTGCAGAAGAGACTCAGTCCCATAGACCCGCATGTTAAAATGCTCAACTTTACAGCAGATAAAAACATGTTTGCAGTCTGGTGCAGAAAGTGGTTTTGGTCTATATAGCTAATTTTTCCCTTCATGACGACTGTGAAGGGGGTGAATATATAACTCATCCGTTGAAATTATATTAAGCCTTAAAGTTCTGCATAATTAAGGGCGTGGCCACTTGAGTGACAGGTGGATTGCAGCTGATGTCAATACTAGCCGTTTGTCTGCTGTCTGTTAGCGTCACATCACCTCAGCTAATCCGCCTCACTGCACATGTTCGTTTATCCAGGAATGACTCTGCCAAGATGGCGACGGCTGGCTCCGCCCACATTGTGCTTCAAAAACGCTCTTCAGAAACACTATGGGTGACGTCGCGCTCACTACACCCATATATTTTTACAGTCTATGGGCCCTATTTTAACGGTCTAAGCGCATGGTCTAAAGCGCACGGAGCACGTGTCCGAATCCACTTTTGCTAGTGTAACGACGGGAACAAATGGTCGGCGCTCCCGGCACATGGTCTAAAAGGGTCGTCCCTATTCTCGTAATGAGTAATGGGTGTGTTTCGGGTGTAACGTGAAATTTCCATTCCCTGTTGCGCTCGCACTGTGACGTATTCGCTATTTACATGGCGGAATTTGCAATCGGAAAGACTGAGCGCTTCTCTAGCGAGGAAACGGATCTGCTCGTGCGCGAGGTTAAAGGTTAAATCACAAACAGCCGGATTCCACCATATCTTTATACACACAATATTAATCTTTTACATTGTAATCCTTTGATTTTTAAATATTTGGCATGTTTGTGTGCTGTTGCGCTTCCCTGTGTGTGTAATAAGCAGAGTGTGTGTGTGTGTGTGTGTGATAAGCAGAGTGCAGCGCGTTGTGGACCCACCTATAGGGTCATATTACTAATGCGCTCACTGCGCCCCAAAATAGCAACGCTCCACCAATGCGCCGGAACACACACTCGTTCTCAGACCAGCCGCCCATGGGCGCACAAATAGGCGCAAATGCATTTGCTATTTAAACAACGTGTCGTGGGATGTGAAAATGAAAACTGCGTGGGGCTGAAACTAGCAGAACACACTTGCGTCGCGCCTGATTGCACCGAGTGTATGATAGAGCCCTATACGTTTTACACAGCGATGCTATAGAGGAACCATTTTTTCTTCTAACACTTTTCCATTATAAAGAACCTTTTGATGCCCATAGAGAACCTTTATTTTTAAGAGCGTTCAAGCATCCTCAACTAAAACGTTATATTTCCCACATTAGTCGTTACTGTTAAAACATTGTTAGTGATTTGCTCATTCAGTTTCAGTTCCATGGAAAATCACATTAGACATGTTAAAAGCAATACACGTGTAACACTGACCACAGTATACGATGATTTCCAATAGTCTAATTCCCTTGAGTCCGAGGGAAGGAGTTGCGGATCACGACTCCCGTTTCTCCGGCAGACTGTTGAGCGCCGTCTCCTCGCTCCGGGACTGGAGAGGCTGATCTCCTTTCCTGGAGGACTTTTTGGTGGCTCTGGAAAGCCGTCGTCTGAAGGAGTCTCCGGCTAGGAAGTACAGGACCGGGTCCACGCAACTGTTGAGACTGGCCAGGCCTCGGGTCACCTGGTAGGTGGCGTACACTCGGTCGTTGAAGCCACACATGTCCGGGCTCTGGAAGTAGAGTCGCGCTCGCATGTTCAGGTTCTTCATGACGTGGAAGGGCAGATAGGAGACGGCGAAGACCGTCAGGACGATGATGACTAGGTAAATGGACTTCTTCCTTAGCGGCGTGTTGTCCATGTCGTTGCAGATCAGGGCTTTGACGATTCCTCCATAACAGCTGAAGATAATAATGAAGGGGATGCAGAAGCCGAACACCGTCATGCACATGCTGTAGACGAAGTACCCGGGCAGCTCGTCTTCAGTCGTGGTGTCGTAGCACGTCGTGAGTTCCTTCTTCGGCCCGGTGCGCGAGTAATAGAGAATGGGAGCGATTCCCAGCACGACCACGACCCACACGAGCGCCACGGTGCGAACGGCGTTCTTCTTCTTCAGTCGTCCGAGAGATTTCAGAGGATGGACGACGCCGGAGTATCTGTGCACGCTGATGCACGTGAGGAACAAGATGCTGCCGTAGAGATTAACGTGGAATATGAACCTCTGCAGTCTGCATAACACGTCTCCGAAAATCCAGTCTGTTTTGTTGAAGTAGTAGAAGATGAGGAACGGGAGCGAGAGCACGTAACAGAAATCCGCCAGTGCCAGATTGAACATGTAGACGGAGATGCTGCTCCACGGCCTCATGTGACACACGAACATCCAGATGGCCACGCTGTTCCCGACGAACCCCGTGAGGAACACGAGGATGTAGACGATGGGAAGATAGTAGAACTGAAAGCCAGTCTTGGTCAGCGAGCATCTTGCCGTCTGGTTTGTGAACTCGGTCACGTTGTTCAAGAGGGACGTGAAGTTATTAAACTCCGCTGTCATGTTGTCGAGGATTGGCAGGTGTGTGATCTGCAGAGAGAAGAGAAACACCATTTAATGGACAACACAGCGATATCAGTCGGTTAAATATAGACCCGATATAGTCTGGCTATGAGTAACACACTTCTAGTCAAAATAACCTTGAATTAACCTTGAATTTGGTTAAAAAAAAAAAAAAACTTGCGACATGTATGACAGTGGTTCCCAACCTTTTTCTGTCTAAGACCCCCTTTTTCCCAAGAAAATATTTTAGGGCCCCGCTTCACATTTAATGATATTATCGCTCTTGTAAGCTATCAGCAAGGATGACAAAATATGTTGTTTTCAAACAAACGGTATGTTTACTATAACCAGATATGTTTATGCACAAATAATAGCCTATAATATTGAAAATACAATAACAAAAACATTAGTAGGCCCTTTGTAATTTAAAAAGGTAAGCCTAGGAGTAGCCTATAAATTGGTCCTATTTGAAATGCAATAACAAAAATATTCACACTGGTGTGTAGGTAAAAAAAAATAAAAGAATATAGGCTATTAGGCTACTAAATGACTGCTGTCTGGGGCCTCAATACTTGCATGTTATTTTTGAGGCTTTATCAATGTGAGGCTTTATTTTTGACGCTTTTGGCGCTATAGCGAGCGATAGCAAACTTGCGTTTATTAACAGAATAATGCGTCTTTCGGAAGAACATTGTAGCCGGAACTACTTCTCTCTGTGTACGCAGCGGCAGCGATCCGAACCAGTGTAAAATAGTCCCAATGTAAACACTTATTATAGGAGTACCATAGTGGTTCAGGATAAGACAAAAACACGGATTGGAAAATGGATTCATGATGAACGCGCTCATTATATAAATTTTGTAAATTTTGAACAGAAAAAGTTAATGACTTTTATTTAATGCTCATTGCTCAAAACTTTTCAAAATATGACGCGACCCCCCACAGAGCTCGCTGACGCCCCCTTGTGGGCCGCGACCCCCTGTTGGGAACCGATGATGTATGATATTCCAACAGTGTATGAAACAAGTCAACAGTGATTACAAGATGTTTTCTCAACTCATTTCATTTCTTTGTGATCGATTGGTATATTCTTGGGCTTTAGCCGTCTGACAGCGCAAATTCAGCCTGGTTTTAGTCTAGCCTAGTCAAGCTGTGTTTAGACGGCTATTAGACGTCTTTTAAACCCAAAATCGTTTGCTAGGATAACCTGTTCAGACTCAAACCTGTTCCACACACACAAAAACAAGTGCTTTATTTCTACTGTCCTCTGCGGGATTTGAACCTGCAAACTTCCAGAGACCAGCTTAATGTTGTGTTGGCATCTTATAAGACACACTGAAAGCTATATCCTATCGCACATCGATTATCGCATTATTAACAAGTTATATCACATTTTTCTTCAATATCGTGCAGCCCTGTTTATTCTGTATTAAATATGATAGTATTGCAATGGTTTTATGATAGTATTGCAAAGACTCAAACCACACAGACACCAAAAGTGCTTTATTTCTGCTGTCCTCTGCGGGGTTTGAACCTGCAACCTTTCAGAGACCAGCTGTTGTGTTGGTATCTTACCAAAGAGACAGGCACACTAAAAACAATACTATCGCAAATTGATTATAGCAACAAGTTATCGCACATCGCATTTTTCTGCAGCCCTATTTATGTTGTTTTAAATATGAGTTACATTTATGAAATAGCAGATTTTAAATCAAAAGCATGCATACGTGATATGGCACTTGATTTAATATAATCTAATCTAATAATCTTGCAATTTGGGTGGCTCCAAAAATAGAACAACAAACGCCATAAAAAACTAAAGTGCTGTCCATTAGAATGTATACGCAGAATAGGTTCAGTTTATCATAACCTTTTCAATTAGGGACGTACAAATGAAAACGATATAATTGCAAGTCATTTGTCCCCTGATCAGCCATTTCAACGCAAAATACGAGTTGCGAAATCAGTATCAGTGTATAGAGCAGAAGTGTGTTCTCCAGAGATCCACTCACCAGCGAGACTCCGCTCGGTTCTCCGGCGTTCCTCGAGCGCGTTCACGGGAATCAGCAGCATGGGTGAGAAATCCTGCTTTCCCGCCACAGGAATGTGTAGTTTGCTACAGCCTTCGGATAAGAGCGAACAGCTCTCTCTCTCTACCTCTCTCATACACACACACACACACACCCACACCACACAGACACCGGCGAACGCGCGAGTCTTCTGCACGAACTAACGATCTATATGTGAACCGACTCTGTTTCATGACTCGGATGAACCGATTCGCAATGTGCGAGTGAACATTATTGCCGTCCTAATTCAAAACGAACTCGTACTTTATCCAAAGACTCGAATGAATCGGGTCACTAAAATGAACCGTCCGAACGATTCGACTCGCTGTATCGAATCCCTGCAATAGGAACTGAGAGCTACAATCAGAAGAGTTTCGGCTCGGCGAGAGGAAGAGGAGGAGGAGGAGTCGATGAGCGAGGGCAAACTCTATAATCGCTTCTTGTTTCACTTCTTCAAGTCTTTCGTTATGATTCACTTAGAGGACTCATTGTCGAGCAGAGCTGCATGCCCGGGCC